>NW_020450008.1:757817-793515 GCF_003343035.1 Apteryx rowi
CAAAACTGTCACATCTCTCGCACTCCTGACCGCTGTAGACTCTTATAGGATGTACCTTGTTATGAAAATAAATATGATTATTCTGCCTTCTGAAAGAGCCTCACAGTTCGTTCTCGTGGGTTACAGCATTATACATCTTTTCCTGGGATATCATGCAAACTGAGCAGAGAGCATTGGGTAAGCAGCCAGGCTAAGCAACCCCTCTCTGGCCTTGATCTACAAAGTAACAATTTGCCTATGAGCAGCATGAAAAGGTTATACTGCTATAAAAGAATATACGATTTCTTACAGTAAAGGTCTTAGATCAGTTCTGATTTCAGCTCTTGCAGAAAAGAGGGAAAAAACACTTCAATAATGGCTGTTGGGTTGACCGAGAAGCAGCTCATCCATATGCTGGTCTGACTTCATGGATCGTGCTTGGGTCAGATGAGTAAATCCAGGCTAGCCCCACTGAAATCAGTGGAATTGCTCTGGGTTTGAACTGGGATAATTTTGTAGGAATTGGCCCTGAGAATAATATCTGGACCATTTGAAGTCACTGGCAAAATTTCCATTAAATTTATTAGAATCAGAATCTGGCATTAAGCTCATATTCAGTTTCCCAGAGACACAGCTGAGAATATTCAAGACAGAATATGTTATTTTCAAAAGTGGGGATTACACCAAACAGTTACTTAAGTGAAAGTAAGGTTGGAAATGGGTATTTTAACTACACCAATCAAGGAACACCATAATATTGGTTATTTTAAAGTTTGTTTTGGAAGGAAAAAATGCATCTCTAAGGAGGTTTGTGCATAAATACCATCCTTTCTGGGGTGGGAGGGAAAAATGGGGAAGGGAAAGGCTAGTTGTTTCTGCAGCTCTCCCCATTTTCAATTTGTGCAGATACTTAGATTTTGAAAAGTGAGTGCACATGTGGCAGCGTGCATCCAACATGGTCTGTTTGCTGTACTGGACCCTGTTGCCTTTGTGAGAGAAGTCTGTGTAAGGAGTGGGGAAGGCAACATCCAGGGAAATTTTTTTTTGCCTGCATTTCGCAGCTGAGAGCAATGGGGCTGGTTTGACTAAATGGGGGGAGGCGGGATGGCTCCCAGGGAAAAGGGGAGCAGTGCTTGCCTTCTTGGGCAAGATGGTGGGAAAACCCATGCTCCCGGGAGGACAGCCCCATGCGAAAGCTGTCCCGGCTCCTTCTTGCGGCCCTCCCAAGCCTGCAAAGAAGGCCTTTTGCGGCAGCTTTTGGAAGGGTTATTTGGAGGCTGGAGAGGAAGTAATGCAGGAGCTCTGATTTCAGTGCGGAGCTGCCAAAGGAGGTTTCTCAGGCAGGTGCTTACTGTGAAGGTGGTCGGGGAAGCGATTAGCCACTTCTGTGACATTCGCCTTCCAGTTTCTTAGGATGCTTAGATGTAGTTTGTGTCACTTTCTCCAGCAAAGCTTAGTAGCCTGTGCTTCCTGTTTTGACAGCTATATGTTTAACAACTGACAGCATTAGGCTCCAGGGCAGCTGTCATGCTTTTCTGCTTCTCTGACAATCAGTAGCAAATGTGTATCATCTATATATTTTTACTGTTAAAGAAAAATATTTGAAACATTTCCATTTGCGTATGGGGTACTGCAATAAATAGCAGCTGTAATAACAGTTGGCAACATTTGGGCATCTGAGCTTGATGCAGTCTGGGGAYGTGGACACCAAATGAACCTCTCAGTACTTCTCTGTTAAGTTACCTTATTCTTAAGGTAAGTCCCATGTTTAGATAAGAAACTAACCAACCTCCCGAATAAATCATTGCACTTATTGTTATGCTGGTTTAACTTAAATCTCTGACTTTTTCAGCAGTGCTCCCCAGAGATATAGACTACATATC
Organism: Apteryx rowi; assembly: GCF_003343035.1. Classification (NCBI taxonomy): domain Eukaryota; kingdom Metazoa; phylum Chordata; class Aves; order Apterygiformes; family Apterygidae; genus Apteryx; species Apteryx rowi. Next base: position 759,680 of record NW_020450008.1, read on the forward strand.
CCTGGAAATACCTCCCACATGTAGATGTGAATGCTTTACTTGGGATTCCAGTTAATATCAGACCTAGAAAAGTCACTGCAGCACTCAGCAATTCACTGAGGACTAAAAGAATTAAGTTTTCTTACAGATGTTATCTCCAGCTACAGATTTCAGATATTCTTGCCATCTGAAAGTGAACGTTTCCGCAAAGGATTTTAAGACTTTGGAAGAGAGATGAATACCTAATTCTCTGGAGGAATATAAAGGCTATGTATTATGTAACTGCTGGAGGCTGTGACACACATTTTTAAGAGTTAATTAAACATATATTGTAGTGCCACTGACAGAATTTTTCACTTTCCAAGGAGCCTTCATAGCATATAAGCCATCCAGAACTCCGTGGTAACATTTACTTTCACTCAAACTTTCCTTTCACTGTCATATCTTCAAAAATGTTGTGGATACAGTCTTCTGGGTATCTTTCAGGTCACCRTATTTCCCTGCTCATGAAGGACATCTGGTGGCAAAATGCAGAAAATGGTGTCTATTTCTGGAAGCTTTCCTTGCAGGCAAGTGAGCAATAAAACCTTTTTTCTTTTTCTCTAAAAAAAACCCAATAATCCAAACAGGTATCCTACCTCCCCCAGAAAAGCGTTTCTTTAATTTTCTGCCCATAAGCCAAGCTTCAGTCTGCATTAGAAAACCTGCACCTGCTCAGTGCTATGTTCGTACTGTATTGTAAATATGGCCAAGAACAGACCTGTTACCCCCAGGAATCCTGTTCCAAGATATGGCGCGTTGCCAGCAAGGATTAACTACAGCAGTTAATTTCTTCTGGCAATGCCAGTGTTTAGGTTGTAAGCAATTAAAGCTGTGCTATCTATTTCTAGTTTAAAAATGATTCATTTGTGTTCCAGTCATCCTCATTTAGCAAATCATTCAGTAATCTTATTTAAGCAAATTAGGTTTCTTAGTTGTTTGATACACAAGTCATGAGAGCAATTCCTCCCTCTTCCTGTGCTGAAAAGGCAAGCGTGCGAAGCACTGAAACGGAAGAGAGGTTATTTATCTTAAGTTGGAAGTTTTCAGAAAATATAGTACTGTAAAAATCAAGATGTCCCATCACTATGCCATTATTATTTTAAGGCACAGAGCCTTAGCTTAAATATACCATCACATCTTTATTCATAAGGAAAATCTTTGACACTGCTCTTAAGTGTACAACTTCCTAGGTACAAGGATTACACAGCCCTAGGAAAATGATACACCTTTAATTTATTCAAGACTAATATTATTCTTTCACATATGCTGTAGAATTTTCTAGTCTAGTGATCAGATTATTCCTCCCTTTTTTCTGTATCTCCCGAAAACAGAAAGCTAAACTTTTAACTGCCAGAGGCAGACTTTCCAAGCATCTGGGACAAACTCCAGTGCCACGGCCTCTCTGATTAAGGGGCCATCAAGGACATTGCGACTGCAGTGAGTGACTCCACACTTGTATTGCCAAGGAARGGCAGAAATTTTTTTAAAAAAACAATTCAGTAAAACATGAAAAGCTATAATTAGTAATGTGAAGAACAACGTTTGCTTTTATGCTTTACAATAATGATGTAACTGGAATGGAGTATTTGCAATGCTACATTTGGAGAGGTTGAAAAGGCAAACATGCCTACTAATTTTAGTGTGCTCATTTTCAAGGTCTACTTGTGAAATGGGAAAGAGTGGTTTAGTATAATTTTAGTTCAAAGACTGAAGCAGCCTAAAAACAGTGTTTGCTATGAATGCTCAGGTTTTTCCTTTCAATTGATGAACTTACTTTCTCCATTGCAAGTAGAGGCATTTGAAAAATAGTAACATCATCTTATTYGCACGTACCAAACCACTACTTTCTTCACCTAGAAATCTCATCTAAAAATATGTAATGACGACTTCCCAGATCAAAATACTTTCAAAAAAGATGGCTATAAATATTAATTCAATAACACAACTGGACCACTATCCTTGAAAAAGCAAGCAGTTAAAAGTGAAGTAAGTCATAGCTTACATTTCACAAACAATTACAACTCTGTTCCAGCTCTATCCACTACCACCTCCACCCTATCTGGGATATACTTATGTGCTAAAAATTATAGCTTTAAGTTTATTCAAGCAATAGTATCAAGTATTAAGGGAAATTGACCTGAAATGTTGGCAATTAAAATATATGTGTGTATATATATACATATACATATATATATATATATACACACATGTAATATATTTTCTCTCTTTTTGTGGTATTTGTTTTTTATTTTGACAAGTATTTTTTTTTCTGTTTTAAACAGAGGACAGTATCATTGACTATATAAGGGAAAACAGTGAAATCTGCTCTATACAGGCTGTAAATTAGACTTAGTAAACTAGGAAATAATTACTCTTTATAAGTGGAATTGAGATTAATGTAACTGAAATTTTTATAAGGATTGATATATGCATTTAGCCAACATGAGGTAAGACTCCACCTTTAACCTGTATACAGCAAAGGTATGATTTTAATAAAGATAGTCCCCTATTATCATGGCKGCCATGGGTAACAGCAGTAGCAAAGACATATCTTTGCACTTGTAATGTGCATAAACTGGATTGCATGCATCCCTGTGTTGCAATCACACCTTCTCCAGTTGTGCAGACGTGCCCATGTGTGCTGCATAATATGTGACTACACGAGGCGCAGTTCGTCTGCAGCCCCTGCAGGCTGGGCCATGCCCGTGTCCAGCCCATGTGAAGAGCTTGGTGTCAGTGAGTGGAAGGTCAGAGGAAAATCTGCATTTCTTCTGGGCTACAAAAGCTAGAAAGGAGCCTTGCTGAGACCACTTCGGTGCTGTAAAAATATGATGAGAGAAAGGGGAGCCCTCACAAATCCTCTGCTGGTGTCAGCTGGAGGGCTGTGAGCAGATGTTCGTGCAGCCACATCATCTGGCGAACTGAGCAGGAAAAATTACGCATTGGTTTGGGTACCTCATAACTGGAAGCTTTGTTTAGCAGGTAGATCATGATCTGTAGCTCATATGAAGTACAATGAACAGATGTAAAATCCCTAGATGACAGGTTAAGGTTGGGAAAGGATACAGAGGTAAAGAGGAGTCTGAGTATAGAGCTCTACCAGGCCCTCCACTTTCAATTATTTGCTCTACACTTATGTTTTAATGCTTAAATTAATGAGCAAGTATTACTAATGTTAACTCTGGCTTATGTTTTTGTTTAGCAATTAATTTATTTTTTTAAGTAGAGCCACATGGAAGTAGAAAGCTTTTCTGTTAGGTCAGTGCAGTTTTTAACTTTGGCAAATGCAGGAGGGGATAATATATGAGAGCCCTCTTTCAAACACTGAAAACTTTCAAAGCTTGTAGAAGCTGCCATTTCTGCCCTTGTGCCAGTGGATATTTCAGATAGGGAACTCTGTGAGCTCAAAAGCTGTTGGAAGTGAGTAAAGAAATGCTGGAAAGTTGGAACAACATGAATGGATTCAAATACCACTTCTAACACCAGAATGTGCTGTGGGTTATTGAATTAGAGTTCAACTTCACAGGTTTAGGAAGATTTTAATACAAACGGTCTATCCGTTATAAAGCCATATGCCCAACACCCCTGGATTTTCATTTTAACTCTTCACATTTTCTTGAGAAAGATGTGCAAGACAGCACAGAAATCTGCACTGGCCTGTATTAGAATTAGTGAATAATTTCTATCTTAATGTGATAAGGATGGAGTTCCCCCCAGTATGACTCTTTTATATATCGATGAAGGAAAAAGTTATTTTTGAGAAACAGGGGCCTGGTCTTTATCTTTTGCTTTGAAACAGAGGGAAAAAAGAATCAATATCAATTATAATAATTAAGGAAAGAATATCTGTTAAAATTGCTAACAAATATTGCAAGAATGACACTGGAAAATTTCCTGGAGAGGCCAAAAATAGGGGAAAAAAAAGCTTTCTAAAATCTTATTCAAAATCACTCTGACGGGCTCTGCTCTGACCAGCGTGCAAAATACGTCTGTTCAACAACACTTTTCAATAAAATTGGGATAGACCCAAACAGCATAAGGCCACAGCAGGGACTGCCAGATTTAAGTTTTCTAAAATATATACGCCGTTCCCAGCAACATCCCGTTTCAGAGGCAGCTGTGTTAGAGCTGCCTGTAGCCTACCTATTCTCCCACAGGGCCAGTTCTTCAAAGCTGTGATGCCAAAGACGACTATCCCAAGACATCCTTCAAAAATAAGTGTCTGGGGCTTCATCCTCTGTTGCATAAGGCTCAGTGGCTGGTTGTCACCATGCAGCCTTACACCCACAGCCCCATCCCTGACAGCCAGTGCGGGTGGCAGGGGTGCTGTTTCGCTCCAGTGTGAGCGACCGGCTGCCCCGGGGGTCCCGCCGTGGTGGGCACGAAGGGCGGCTTTGCACCTTCTCCCTTCCTCGGCCGGCTCTGGCGCTTCTCAAAGCAGTGGCGAAGCGTGTCCTCTTCTCGCACGGTGCCACAGAGCTACCGCTGAGTTTTCTCTGCCTTGTGGCGAGCTCTATAATCAAAAGATTAACTTGAACTCTCATGGGTGAAGCACATTTCCTATAGTTCTTTGYGGGTTACATACCATTCAGTAAACCAAATGCAGTTCCATTCACACTCTCTTTAACAGACACCTCTTGTAGTGCCAACCCAAACACTTGCATTTTTTTTAAAAAAACAAGATAACAGAATGCACATAGGATATGACAGCAAGTCTACAAAGACATTTTTTGGACATGAACTGTAGCAGTTTAAGGAAGTTTCAATGACCTACTATGTTATAACTGATCCTTCTCTTTTCTTTCATACTTCATGATCAAAACAACAAATTTAAATACCCCCTCACCCCCAAAAAGAGGATATGTTTCAACACCTGCACTTATTGTCGTAGCTAATGGACTTACAGATTTGTTTCTCCAGGGAAAAGAGTTCTCAAACAGCAGGAAAAAGGACATGAGTTGTTCCCAAACACCGTTTTACAATCTAGTTCTAAGAGGTACACATCGCAATAATTATTTTGTTAACAAGTCAGGAGAACAGCTAAGGTAAGCAGCTGCTATCGCGTGTTAAATGAGTTTTCATGCCAGTTCAAGATGAGGTAACTCAGAAGAGAGAGTCATCTTTTTTCTTTCTACAGGACATGTTTAGAGACTGCTAGCAAAGATTTTATACATGGGGATGTGGCTCTTCCATGCTGTGGGGCTGTTGCTTTGCAGGGTGCCCGCTCTCTTTTGAGCTGGCGCACTTAAACAGGTCAGTGTGACCGTGCACGCCAACCCACAGTGGCGGCTTGGAAAAGGGGGTAACACCTGCCCCTCCCTGCCCCATCCCCTGCGAGCCTTGCGGGAGGCCCATCTGCTGTGTGTCCCCATGGGTCTTGTTCATATGCTAAAGGCAACTTGCACAGGGTGGAGAGAGTAACACATGTTGTATCGTCACTGTTTTCATATTTAACAAGCACCATTCTATAATAAATAATGTAAAACGATAAATAAATTATGTCACCTAGAAAGTAAGACTAGCTTAAAAACAAGGGCCCAGTACCTCCAGTGCATAGGAGTAACTTACCTGCTCTTAGAAGACACCTCGGCTCAGAGGAGTTTTGGGTAGAGGGGGAGCTGCTACAGCTGAAGCCGCCTTCCCTTTTCTGCACTGTGCAGAGCGAGGGCCAGAAYGAAGGGCTTTGCACCTCACTGACCCTTAGCTGCCGCACTGACTCACAGCCAGCTTTCAACAGCCTATTCTGGTTTGGGCCAGAGGCCTCAGCCAGCAAAAAGCAGCCTCGGGAACAAGCAACTAAAAAGGTCATTTCTAGGCACTTTTGAGATACTCCGAGTAATTCTGAACCAGGTAGTTCAAACCCCAAAAGCTGTGCAGTTGCATTAGCGTAATGCTCTGCCCAGGTCTTCCAGCCCTGCCACTGTGGCCTCCACCCATCTAGGCAATGATCTGAGCTGGTGCGAGTTGGCCCAGGCCAAAATCCTGCCTGAGAGCACTGTGTTTAGCAGTGCACATGATCCCTCCCCAGTGCCCAGGCACCCTGCGATTACTAGCACAGCATCGGGCAAGTGCCTGCAGAGCTGTGACTTGGACGAGCTGCTTTGCGAGCAGCCTTAGCGGCAACCTAGGAAAGGGTGCTGCTTCCCTTAGGCAAGAGCTGGGGTCTGTGCTGGTGTGAATTAAAAACACTACTCATTTCCAAAGGACGCCCGAGGTTTTGGTCAGGTTTTTGTAATGGCCGAGTAGATCTTCCCTGTGAGTGGAAAGAGTGCTCAATCTAGGAGGGAAACATTTCKAAGCTAACTTCTTGCTTAGAGTAATTCTAATCTCTTACAACGTCTTTATTTCACTCGGCTTTTAAGAGATAGAGGAGGCAGATAATTAATTATAAAAGACAGCAAAAAAAAAAAAAAATCAGTCATTCCAGAGTCCTACATCCCCAAGACAAAACTGATACACTAGTGAGGGTGTATGGGCCCTCGCTAGTGTGGAATCAAGTGCCTACACCTGATCTCCATTAGAAAAGCCTCTGTTCACTTTCCTCATCCGAAAAGATAGGGAAATCCATTCCATTTTTTCAAACCATACAACAACATTTAGCAAGTTTTGTTTCCTCCCTTTAAAAGAAAATAAATTAATAAAATATGATAGCAGTCCATCAAATGATGTTCTAGTTTCATTTATGTGATGTTCAGAACAGTTTGTTGCAATAAAAGGAATGGGTACTTGAATGAGGTATTATGGTTAGCAGCCTGCTGGAAGATATATTTAGTTTAAATACTAATAATAGCTTAATAGCAGCAAGGCGAGATAATGGAATGTGACAGATGTTGGATGTTCTCTCTTCGTACTATACCAGATGTATATTTTAAATTATTATTTGCATCACGAAAGGGCCAAGAGGCCTCAGTTTTGGATTCAGGGCCCCACTAGGCTGGACTCTGCAAACAAGTATTCAATTCCTAACCTGAAGATCTCATAAACATAAATGACATGTTATTCCTAGCATCTAGATCAATATTTTTGTATATGCTAGTCTTCATAAAGCAACTCTGAAGGTGGTAGCATCAAAAGTTTCACATGAAGACCCATTTATTTCCCTACCCAGATTGTTCAGCAGTAACCTTGGCTGTGGGAAACACTGCTTGGCAAGGTGACGACCAACAGGCTGGCCATGTGGACTGAGATCCAAAACTCCCATGGGATMACTTAGTTTGGGCAGTCATACAGTGCCACTGGCAATCAGAGGAATCCCTCCCAAGAACAAAAGCATATGGATATTATCCACTCCTCATTTGAATTCAGTTAGTGCCAGGAACACCCTACACAAATGAGCACTATCTTYAGAAGGGTTTTTTAGTATTTGCCTTTCAGTTTCACATTTGAAGAGGGAAAAATTGTGTAAAGTGTCAGTTGCCAGTTCATTTTATAGAAATAACTCTGAAAATGACAGTACTGACTTCTGTGTTTTCCTCCCATGGGTGATATCTGATACTCATTTCCCAGCTATTTGTCAGTACTATGAACGCAGCCTGGCTTTCTCAACTCAGGCAGTGCCCATTCCTTCACAGCCTTCCATCACTGAAAATACATCATCATTGCTCCAAATTATGCTTGTGTAGACTTGCTGCCATCAACAGCATTGTACAGAAGCTGTAATTTAGTAAACTGTTGGGCCAGTGCTGCAGAAGGAGTAGGATTTCCAGCTCGCTCCCTCTTTACCTTGTTGGCTCTACAAAATGGTCAGAAGTAAAGAACAGCTGAGACCTGTTGGGATACTATATAATCCATGGAGTAAGGTCTGCTCTCCCATAGCAACTTTCCAGATCAGAACTGTACTATAATTACACACTGAGATGAGCCAATGTTACTGGGAAGAAGTCCCTAGGATCAGTGCTGTCTTTCATGTGTCCACTTTGTGACTTGAGAAGTTACCCCACTCTTCACTCGGCCACTGAAGCTCTGAGGAGTTAAAACCAGTAAGCCCTCAGCCATACCCTGTCCCCCAAAAGGGCGGTTGTTCGGAGGTGAAGCACTCACACAGCAGAAGATGTCCCCACTTTAGGTCTCAACAGTGCCCATCTGAGTTCCTACAGAGACCATCCACTACCAGACGCTTATGAGACAGCACTTAATGAGATTATGCTCACAAAACTCTGTGAGGAAGAAAAGACCTATTTGCACCTGGAGAACTGAGGAATAGAGAGAATGAAACAGTTCTTCCAAGGTTAAATGGGAAGCCGAGAGCTGAATCTTGTTTTTCTGATTTCCAACCAGTGCCCTGAACATTAGACTAATTTTCCTCCAATAAGAGATTCAAGCTGTGACAGGATTCTGCCATAAGGGCTTTTTTTTTTTCCCCAGGGTTTTGAGCATTTGGGTTTTGATCAGCCACTGTCACCACCACATTTCTTCAAAGAGATATTCTAAACTGTTCTAATGAGCATCAGCCACAATTCAAAATGAGGAGAAAGGGAGAAATGGTTCACAGATCCTCAGAGCTACTATGTGGATATGTAGTTGGGATCAAAGATGATTGCATGTGACACAGCAATACTTAAGATATCTTAAAAGTTGCATTTTCTCGCCCGAAGCTTTATATAACCACATCACTTTGTTCTCAAATATTTAAACAGGTTAATGACAACGAATAAACTACAATAATTATAACACAAGAACATATTGAAGCCAGTGTGGTGAAAGTGCTTTATATTCTCATGCATTCTACGGTTGTCATCTTCCTCAATATCTGACCAGCAGCCAGATCCAAGAAACTATTAGAATAAACCATGCTGCTAACAAATCTAACAAATTAGATATGTCCTTGATCAACTACTTCCTTTACAAAGAGGCATGTATGTTGAATCTACTACAATATGTCATCAATCAGTCTTTGGCTGTTTAAGTCAGAGTGCGCAACTCTGGGCTGCAAAGCACAACTGCAGCATAACAACTGTCATAAGCGTTTTTTTTTTTTAGTTCAAGCCAGGCATGAATTAAAGAGAATTCAACTAAGTAAGACACTAAGTAAGTAGTAGCAACAACAACAAATCAAAATTTCCCTTTAACTCCCCACCAAAGGACATGAGACAACCTACCATTCTCCCCTTCTTGCTCTTAGCAAATATTATTTCTTCAAGAGCAAAACAGTGTAGGATCTATAAAGTTTCTTGCTAAATGACTAATGAGCAATAGCTTGGAAACAAGCTATTCACTACTCCAACAGGTATTAGGTAGTTCATCTCATATCACGGTATCACTGAAAGCTAAGTTCACAAGCTACCAATAGCTCATGAACTATTTAATTTACAAATGCCTTTAAATCCTTTTGAGGGTGGAAAAAATGGGAAGGGTTACAGTGGATCAATAAGATGCAATTAATGGGAGGGAAAAAAAGGAAGGACAGGCACAGGAGAAGGAAAAAAAGAGTGTGGTTATGGCCAGAGATGTATTGGGTGCTTGTGAATCTGGTTCAATAGAACCAACAGCTGAAATCACAGCCTGGTCTCAAAATGTCTCTTAAAAACTGCCCCCACCGCTTCCTCCTGCTATTACCCTTACCCAAAAGCCTGGTTGGTCTGCTTTGGGCAACCTGTCGTTTTCCCCTGGCTTTTCACAACTGGACCCAGAAGTTCCCATCTTTTGCACGTGGGAGAGCAGCATCTCCTAACTCACCTCCCTTCGCCCTCATGGTCCTTGGCCAAGCCACCAGTAGTCCACTGCTTCTCCTTCACCACAACACCTGTCCTGGTAGCCCCTGATATCTGTAATCTGCAGTCTGTATCTATATTAACCACAGACATAAAATCCATAGGAATGTTATGATTTACACTTCTGAGACAGTAAATAAGTGGATGAAATAATGTTAGTTCAATATTCAGTCATTTCGGCCAGATTTTTAAATGTATTTAAGAACCAAACATGCTGTGAGGCATTAGAGGAATTTCCAAAAACACGTCAGGGCCTACTCCCATCAATTTAAGTTGGAATTAGGCAATCTAAGAAATTCAGAAATATACCCATGCTTATGGGTGTGTCTCCATCCACAAGAACTTAGGGAGCTTTAAAAACTTGCCTTTTATTCATTGCCACTGCAAACTGGTTTGTACAAAATACTAACTTTAAAATATACTTTTATCACTGTATTCAAACTAATTACTTAGAGTATTTAACTGACAAAAAAAAAAAATCCTTTGTTTCACTTTTAGTACATTTGGCCTTTTAAGCAGCATCATGGTTTCATTCAGTCCACTGAAGAATTATAGAAGTAAAACCAAGTGATGGTCTTTTCTCACATCCTTTCACAAACCCAGCATAACAGCATTTGCAAATTGTCTCTTTTTTCTCTTGATGGCTCTGACTGATTGTAATTTACAATCATCTTGGATTACTATACATTAACAAATTCCCTTGCTAGTATTGCCAGTGCATGTTCACTGTCCATTCAAATTAAGCCTTGTTGTACTTACCACTTAAGTAACTCAAGTCAATGTAAGATTTCTCATTTTTCAAATTTGTCTTAAAAAGTGGGGAACCAAAAAAACAGACAAAAGAAAAAGCAAGGGTGGCAAATCATAAGTAATCAGGCCATATTCTGTAATGGGCTTGTAACCTTACATTTGCAAACCAAGAGCACACATAAACCAGACAGTGAAATGCAATTTGCAACACGATAAAGGTTTTACGTATGTAAAATCTGTGTATGGATATGTACATAAGAGAAACAGTGAATCTAACAGCATTTTTAGATATTCAGCATTTACCTTTTCTATAGAGATTTCCTCAAAAGTGCACCAAGAACACCCCAAAGAGCTCTCCAGGGCCATTGACACTGCATACCTGCTTACCACAACAGCCGAAGGTTAGAAAAACTTTAGTTAGGAGGAAAGCTGTTGAAATTTTTTTTAAAATGCATACATACATATACATTTATATACTATGTGTATACAAGGACTAATTCTGCAGGAACACGCTTTAGTGCATTGAATAGGATGAAGATGCAAAGATGTCAAAGATGTCAGGCCTGTGCCTGGCTTGGACTACTTGCAAGCTTGTGCATTAAAGTAGTTCTGTTTGCAGTCTTTGGACTTCAGCTGTGCCCACTTATCCTGGATTTGCTTTGATCTGTTTATGTTTTTATTAGTACAATTTGCTTGATTTCTTGGAGACTGCTCTAGGGTAATGCATGCGCAAGCATCTGATCAGCGCAATGAAACTGAATGATAGCAACTCCCATTTAATCAGAACTGTGTTAGGGAAAAAGCAATCCCAACAACCATTCATCCAGTACCAAGGATTTAACCGAGGTTTAAGCAAGAGTCAACAGATATGTATTTCTAAACTCCAAACACAGAAACTTCTGCAAGACTTAGTAGAACTGCAAGCATCCTTGGGTGCATCTATGCAATCCCACATCTCTTCCCAGTAACAGCTGTGTAAAATCTATTAGTCTTTTGGTTGTTAACATCCATGTGACCATAGGATAAACTTTAGACAAGTGATTTTCAAATTTTTTTAATTTGCTGCCTGTTAAAGTTTTTCCAGCAGGAAAAGTGCAGCTCTGCAAGCAAATTTAAGCCTACTGACAGACTTATTCTTCTTAGTTATCTTTCACAAAGACTTAGGAGCCCTCTGTGGAGCCCTTAAGATCTGAGTATCATGAGTTGAAAATCTCTATTTCAGACAAGGCAGCTGCACAAACCATAGTTTGGACAATAGGGACTTTGTTATTGGTTGTCATGTAGATAGCAGAGAGAACCTGTCTGACTTTCACAGCCCAGGTTAAGATTTTTATGTGCTAGTAGCTAGAAAAAAAAATTTTTTTACTTGTAAACTGAGCAAGAAAGTCAATGCACATGAACGCCTTCTCACTGTCTTGTCCATTGATACATTCTTTAGAACAGAACTGAGCTTTGAGTTGATGTACAAATCTGACAAAGGACAAAACAACATTGAAATCGCCATTGATAAATACCAAGCCAAAAGTAATGACTTCTTCTGATGTGGCTCATTAAAAAGATTTTCACATTTGCACAGTAGCACACTGGATCTTAACCCTGTCATCTCCTTCATTATTTARCTCTATAGCTTTAATGGAACATTTTTTTCTAAACGCTCAGCTACTACTTTTTAAAGCCTGTATCTTTCCCTCCCTATTTCCTACCTTTCCTGTTTTTTTCCTGACATTTATTTAGTCACAAAGAGACTCTTGTAATTTTTGCCCCATCCTTCATCAGCCTCCTTGAAAAGTCGTCCCAGGCTGTGTGGGAAGGACATTTGCTGTGAAACAGCAGGGCTGGGGGAGCGGGACCAGGCAGGTCCAGCAAGGCAGGTCGGATGAGTGCGCCCAGCAAGTGTGGTGGGACCGCCAGGCTGGGCACAGCCTGCCTCCCTTACCTCCTCTTCTTCCAGCAGCAGTGGGGAGCCACAAGGAGAGGATGTACCGCAGTGCCAGGGCAGCACCAAAGGCAGGGTTGGGTTTCCTCCTGCTCCTCACCCAGCTGGCAAGTGGGGCTGTGAGGTGAGGGGACCACAGGGTCTACAGGGAGCAGGGTAATGAGCAGCAGTGGAGCTGGTTCTTGGGGTCTGGTGAGCTTTGCTGGGGCTGGAGGGGACCAGAGAAGCTGTGAGGGAAATGGTAAGGGGAAATAAGTGTTGGGTTTCAGAGGATTTGAGCTGAACATGGCCATGGCTACTCCTGCTGATCTCTGAGTGCAAGGACAAGTGGAGAGGATGGGTCGGAGCAGGGAACACTGTAGGGCTGCATACTGGTGCTGTGCAGAAGGGGCTCAAAGTCTTTATATAAAATATAAAGGGCATGGTAGGGTCGTGATCTAAAAATACCGAACAACACTAATATGACCACTGGCTGAATTAACATTACCAATTTCCCTTCTTCATTATGGTTTACCTGTGTATCATAGCCCAATAACCCTGTTGCTACAGTAAGGAAAGCCAGAGTGATAACTGACAGAATATCATCTTGCTTAACAGTTTGGCTTGATTTCTCCCACTGTGCTCAAGTTTCACACTGCAATATCTCTGCAATAATTAGGCATAAACAGACAGTGCTAAGTACTGAGCATCAGTAATTACTTAGTAGAGAAATAACCCTTGTGATTACACCCCACAACCAGCCCATGGAGGTCTACACTTCTGGCAAACTGTGACATCTGTATACTCATTTCATACTGTCCTGTTCATTAATTTATCATGACTCATCTTTAAAGTATTTAGAGTCAGTTTGTTCTTGCCACAGTTATTCCTATCAGAAAGCTGTTCCAGAAGCCCAGAGCTCTGATGTTTAGAAGGTTATTTCCAGCCTAAAGTTGTTCATGACCAGTTTGTACTGATGCTTCTCATTCGATACTGCAGACTCTGCAGGTGGAGAGTAAAGAATCACCAAATGCAATCCATATTTTCAACAGGACAGGGCTTTAAAAACAGTTTACAGCTCTCAGGCTGCACCYTTCACTGGATGACCTCAAACTGCTCTAGGAGGCTGCAGCAGATTTGTTATTTCTTTTAACAAAAGAGGGGAGAACAGAGGTGAAATGCTGTTTGTAATGATCCTGCAAGACTTCAAACAACACAGTTATTTTGCTCAGTGGTTGTATGCTGAGGCTAAGGTTCTTAGTATTACAGGATTAAAGCTGCTGGAAAATGTACCTTCAGGAAGCGAACTCTCTGTATTAGTTACATAGCTTTGTCGGTCAAAAAACTAAGAACGATTTCCAAATGAGAGAAGCTGCTACAAATTTCAGATGATACAACTGCCTTGTTTCCATTTCAACTGGAAAAGCCTACTGACCTTACTGGCTCTAACATTACATAAGGTGAGACCAGAAGAGATATAGTGTTGGGTCAATAGATACTGATACCTGCGTATCCAATACTGATACCTGTGTATCTAATTCAACTGTTTGCTTTCTGAAACTGTATCCACGAGCATTGCTTTTTATTAACAGGCCATTATGACTGTGCCTCTGGCAAATTCACTGCTAATGGAAATGTAAACATCTCTCTTAATACTGTGTAAAATGATTTATATAGAATTGGGCACAATTCATGGGACATGCAACAGTGGAGAGGTCACAAACAGTGGAAAAAGTCACTTGCCCAACACTCCCTGCCTATAATAGGCTAACTTGTACCATTCCTCTTTGGTAAACTGGAGTCCTTCACTACCCAGCTGCCAGCCACAGCAACTCTGAAAGCATGGGTCACTATTTTTAGGAGCAGGATGATTCATTTGGCTCTACAGTCAGCCTTCATTCCCCTATGAAACAGAGACAGCTCTGCTAAAAACTTTGCAGCAGATGCAGTGGAAAGAACTCAACTCACAAGAGTAAGGAAGTGAATTCTGTGTTTTAACATGCCGGACAAACTGCCTATTCTACTCACCACTGAGACTGCAGAAAGAAGTCATCTGAAGAACTGGTTCAGGAGCTCTTGATGGACATGACATCTTCTTTGCCCACACTGAGAAGTATCTCCAAATCAATATGGTCTGCTTTTCAGGGGCTTCAGTCCAGCTCTGACTCCCAAGGGGACAGAACATATACAGCAGCCTGATCCTGACAACCTTTGGGGGATACCAAACATATCCACTGGTGATCACCTCCCATCTGTAGTGGAAAAGCTCATCTAAGTAGGAAGTTCTGTGTAGAGGAGGCATTCTTCGAGACGAAATAAGCCCCAGATTATTCAAAGTTTGCAGGGCTTTGCGGAAAGTTCTGATGAAATTGTTGGGGGTGGGAAAAGAGCAATAAATTGGGAACAAAACTTGTGGTCTACAAGGCAATAGTTGTGACATTCCTGCTTTAGATGTGTCTTATTTGGAGCACACACAGCTACCATGTTAAAGAACTCCATCACTTCCAAGTTTCCTCAGAGAATTTGCAGGAGAGATAAGGCACCAGACACTGAAGCCCAAGGATATAGCCAATAAGAGCAAAAATATAGCTGAATGTTCTATGTTGAAATTAAATTTGATACACTCTCAGCTTTTAGAGATAGAAAGATGCCCAACCCAGATAGGTATTTCCACTGACATACAGAAACATGAAGATATAACAAAGGAAAAAAGCATCAGAAGACAGTTTATTTGGCTTAATGACATCTGAAGCAACTGTTACTCAGTTAGCTGAGAGAAAAAAGAAATTGCTGGCAAATTGGAAAAGAACAACCCTTAGGTCAATCTGACAAACTTGTTATCCTGCATGTGGGAAAACATTCCTTGCAAAAACTGAACTTCACAGCTGGATGAAAACACATAAGCAAATTTAATGTAATGCATAAACTGTTGGTTGTCACCATCAGCAACAATGTACGACCAGAGCACACCACATAAACAAGAAATGACCAGCCTCTCTACATCCATTCATAGTCTCATGGAAATCCAGATTTGCCAGCAAAACTACAGTGCCTCCATATGACACAGGGCCATAGTCTTCTTTCAGATCTACTCAAAGCCAGTTAGCAGACCATGTTAGAAAAGGGTTAAATGGTAGATCTTATAATCCTGTCTATCTCTCAATAGTCTCTGCCTAGCAGCACTGCATTTCCATCTGAACTACAAATGACCCTGTACACACAATCATGTAATTCATATTTATATAAACAGAGGGTACAGTATGTATAATTTGAAAGATTTCTGGGAGGGGATGCATCATAACTAAACTCCTACTTTTCCTTTGGGGAAACAATCCCATTTGGTTTTAGTTAACTTCAAAGAAGAGAAGTATTTTCCCCTCTGCGTCAATAATTTAACAGAAATTTGTCATTTCTCTCCACAAATCAAACTTCTGGAGTTGTCCTAACTGTTAAAAGTAAAGTGGTCACACACACACACACACACACACACACGTGCACTCACCGCCCCCCCCCCCGCACACACAAACATAGTGAGCAAAACAACTGAAACACAATGAAATGTTCCTGCAGCAATTGCTAACCATGGAAATTGAACTTAGTTTCACTGAATTACCAGAAACCTCTCCACACTGGGGAGTGCTATTTTCAAGCACATACCATGGGACCAGGACCTTTGGTGACATGTTGTTCCAATTTGATTGAGGCTGGGTTGCGGGCCAGCTCTTTCAAATCATAACCAGCACAGAAATTGCCTCCTACAAAACACCGCAGAAAAGTTAGACTGTGCAGCAGTGAACCCAGGAAAGCTTCAGTTTGGGGTCAGTGCAGCTCTAAACATTGTTAACATTTTTTTCTCAGAGCTTGTCCAAGAGCTGCTTTGGGGGAGGATGAAAGGACACTGTTTGCTTTTATTTGGAAATTTATGTTGCCTTGAATGCCTAATTCAGAATTGGGGTGGGGGGGAGTATGAATATTCTAAGCAACAGATTTGGATTAGAAAATTTTACATATAAATCTTAGGCAATCGTCACTTTTTTTTCAACCCATTCACTGTCTGTAGCACAGAACTAAGAAGGCATTATTTTCAAAAGAAATTAATAGGAAAAGTGCAGTGATGTCTATTGTCTATAATAAAGCACACAGTTTAATTCATAGTAAGTCAAACTTTCCCAGTTTTTAAAATCTACAAATACATTACACAAAAGAAGCAGCTTTGCCTCAATGGGAGCAACTTGAGTCCTGGATGAAGCAAGGGAGATATTCCCATGCTTTCAAATCCCTGCCTGGCAAATTCTCAACCTGATCACTGTGCAGAGTTTGCCATTTAGTCCAGCTGAGGTCTTTGAGCTTTGTTCAATCATTTGCTTCTTTGCAGAAGGGGTTACTACCAGCTTTCTCATTTGTGAAGCTGATTTTAAATCAGACTACAGTATTTCATAACAGATTATCAAGTTCAATAGATCTGTCCAAACATAGTGGGGAAAAAAAATCAAACAACTATAAATATGTTCATAAGTACAGGCTAATCATGTATCCTGCTTTCAAATGTTTCAGTTTCATTTAGAAATTATTTGAATTATAACATTCAGCAGGACTTTGGACCCTATAATTAAGTAGTATTTAGAGACATAGGGCCAGTAGATTGGAATAGCTTACTTGACATACCATTGAGATTACACCAAATTAAACTGGCTGGAAATCTAACTCATAAATTAAGAAATTTAAACAGGAAGTAAAAGTTTTAACACAGTTGTCTTTATCAGCTGTATAAAAATATAACCAAGAGAAGACAAAGTAACCCATTCTTACTTACATCAGTGCCTGTTTATACCACTGTGGACATTCAAAGGTTTTTAGCTTTGAGGGTATAACTTACATCTCAAGGCTGCAGGGAGAAGTCATAGGATAGTCTGAGCAAATTGCAACAGTATTCCATTTCTCACTAACAGCACTATGTGCTTAGTAACATCCATTTCTTTAAGACTGCAATATGCTAAACACCTGCATAAGATATTTTTACATCTATTAAACAATTTGTTGGGGAACTAGTGAGTGGTACTGTAGCAAGCTCTAAGCATTAATGGATATTAAAAAGGGCAGAGCAAAAAGTTCTACAGGCTACCTTAATTCTTCTCTCCCCTAGCCTGATAAGTCCTCTTTCCACACTCCTCACTTTCTCCTGCTCATTTCATTGTCCTCTAACACAAGGCAGCAATGAGAGGACAAGACTCTCTCCTGATGCAGGTTTGCCATCACCTCCTGAGAGCTTTATTCAGTGGATAAACCTGTGCCTCAGCATGTGTAATAGGAGTCATGAATCGGGTCTCCTAAATCTTTAAGTGAGCACCTCGGCCTTTGCCCCAGGCAAACAGCTCCAGGCTGTTTAGGAAAGTGCCCTTGTATAGAAGTAGAAAAGCTCTGACATACAAACAGGCAGAGCTGGCTCTTTACACTTAAGATACTCAAGACAGAGTTCCAAAATGACCTGGAAAGAAGGGAAAAATATTGCAGGATATGAGTTGGTTCCAGTGTTGTGGCAGATTAATACATACTTATACAGATCTCTCATGAAACTAGTTATTGGAATATATTAAAAAGGAGCACTTCCGGAATGTTGAGCCAACAACAGCTGCATAGGCCTAAACACCTACCTGCATTGCAAATTGAATTTAGATTAAAAGACTATTAAGATTTTTTCACCAACACATGATAAATTCACCCTAACTGGTACCAGAAGATGCTGATACAAAATTAACTTTTTATTCAAGCTTGCAGTATGAATRTGGTGAAAAAAATATCAGGTGTAGAAATCTGGGGAAAAAAAATCCAAACCCATATTTCAAAAACACTTGAAACAAATAAAGTATGCTTTGGCTAAAAGATTATCCAAGTATATTAAGAGTATTAAAGAGTTCACGGGTATTAAATCTCTATCTATGAAAGCCACAGAAGAGGGTTCAACTATTGTGGTTAAGCAGGTTTTAAAAAGGACTGTACCTGTAGTAGGCTCTAAGGCTGTTAAGCCGCTCATTGTGGACCAGACCTGATAGTGTTAGAATATATGCACTAGCCAGAGCCTCTAAACTTGTAAGATACCTAGGGATTAACAGGATCAGGCAAAACACAGTTATATATTCCAAATCAACAGTCAATACAACAGCTTATAGTAGCACTTACAAAGGAAAAGAATGATTGTCTTTTCAATATTGCATGCAATGAAACACGGAGTATAACATTTTTTATCTCTTGGTGGCAACTGTCAAAACGCATCTAATTTTGGGGAGATGAAGAGGGAATGCACAAAGAAGTGTAGAATAATTATGTGTTGAAAATTAAACCCGGTTGTCTGAATTGGGAAGCACAATGTMGTGTACCAAAGGAGGTCTAGAGTGTTTCGGCCAACAAACTTAGAGGTCATCCAGGACAAAATATTTTCTGAATTAGAGGCAAAGACAGTTCTCTGCAGTGCACTCCTCATCTCCCATGCTTGAGTTCAGATCAACGTTAATACAGTAGATTTCATAGTTTAGTGGCATAGCGCTGTTTATCTTGCAGCTATCAAAAAACAGCTGGCAACATCAGAGGATACAGAGGCGGACCCAGATTCTTTGTTCATGGATGCCCATACATGCTGGACTCCAGAAACAGATTTTAAAGAAAAAAATCCCTTTCAAGAATGGCAGGAAAGAAGGAATTTTCTTCCAGCTGTAGACCAACAGCAGTGACTGTAGAGTCCCAGAGCTGGAATAACTATGAAAACCAACCTCTCCAGGATATCTGTAGAGCCAGGGGTCTGCAAACAACCCTTTTAACTCCTAGTCTGCATCCTGAACAACCTTGCAGGCAGACAGACTCTCTAAGCCACAAAAGGTCTGTGTCTGCTCTGTGGAGCACCTGAATTGCACACACAACTTCACTGCAAGCAATTCCCCCTATCCCTCCTAAAAAGCAGTGGGAAGAAATTGCCATTGCAATGGAGCATCCATACAAAAACCAAAGTTCCCTGAAAGATACAGAAGATGCCAAATATTTGGGTGCTGCAACCATCAGGGCTGTGATGACGCTAGGGAGATATAGCACACATTCACTGTGATTAAGAAATTGCTTCCCAAAAGACAAATACAGCAATGAAATGAAATGCAAACAAAATGCTTGGCCGGTTGATGGTGAAGATTCTTGCCTAGTATCCATGTTGCACTGACTTTTCTGGTAACCTATCCCATGCTCTCTTCTTGTGCCCTGACTGATTCTGCCCTGAAGAGATGCTGCATTCCATAAAGACAGGTCATTGAAAGGAGCCAAAGTCAGTCTTGCAAAGGCCAGTGCCAAGATGAAGGGATACCCAAAGGGAGGTTAGGCAAATGATGTAACTTGAGCATTTTGGACAAGGGAGGATGGTATGTTTCTCAAGGCTGTGTAAACAGCACAAAATACAGAGGAAGACTGCAGGCATGTGACTTCTGTGTGCCCTGCATTGTGAGAATGGATACACAGAATAAGTTTAATATTATTTATTTCCAGAGAGTTTTGATGGTGTATGCCAGAAATATATCCCTCCTAATCTACAGCCACATTCCTTTATCACTGGGGGTATACCTCCTCCATCTAGAGAGAGAAAGCTAAATTCACTTTTTGTGTGGCTGAGGTACTGTTATTTTTAAGTGCTGCAAGAAAACTYGGCTGCCGAGTAAACCACACTGACGGAAATCAGAACACTGAAAGCCACAGCACTTACTTTAACACCAGACAGTAGGACAACACAAAAAGCCCATCTCCAAAAAATAAAAGGCAAGCAGAAATTTCCCTTGTACAGTTTAATAGACAGAACCATTGTGAAAGACTGCAAAACACAGTGTTATCTTTTTCTCAGTTTGCTATATATAGCTCATGCATATGTCCCAAGGAATTAAAGCTATAAACTACACATATATATCCCTTTCTTTTTCTTCTTTTCTTTTTTTAAGGTTTGCTATGACTATTTTCATAATTTTGTAGGACTTACAATATCACTGCTTCTAAGTCTGTCTTATTACCTCTTTCTTCTTTGGACAAGAAGTAGCATGGCTTTGTAATTATACACATATTAGTATTGTTATCATTTAATAAGTATTATAAAGTAGAATTACCCAGTCTGGAAACTGAGGACACAAAAAATGAATAGTTAAGCTTAGTGTGAGGTTTTCAAAAACTACTTACTGATCCAGGTACTCCTGTTTCAGAGTGCTCAATGAGATATTTTAGAAGGGTTTTGATTTTCTCTGCATAGGCTCTCAGTGCTCCTTTAAGTAACACCTCTTCAAGTTATTTCAGGGTATGTCCATTCGGAGAGTGCAAAAAAAAGGATAAAGGCTTTCTCTACCTCACTCCAAGGATGCCAGCACCTGTCCCAAAGACACAGAGAATACTGCTCTGCCGGAGCCAAAAGGCCATGCTGACAGAAGGTATGGAGTAATAAATACAGTGCATACATCGCGGCACTTTGTTAATAAGGCTATAAAGCATCTGAACTGAAATGGGCTTTACTGGCTAGTTTAAAACACMAGACGAGCACTTTTGTATTTGTTAGTGTCAGACTATGTAAAGATGCCCTCAGTTTAGGCACTCCAAAAACTGTTTCCCACAAAATAAAACAAACAATCTCATGACTTATTTTTTTAGGAGCAGCCGGTAACGTAAGGAATGCAGATTTTTGCCAAGAATATGTTGTCATGACAAATAAGAGGAAAATTAGTGTTTTTCAAGATTTCAAGGTTAACTAGCTTTGAAGAGAAAAGAGGAATTGTGAATGATACTACAGAAACCATGAGATACGACAGCAGAAAAGGACAGCTAAATTCACAGAGGCTATAACTTTACAGAGGCCTATAAAGATACCCTCTACTGAGATCTGGCCCAGCGTATTTTTCTTGTAGAGAACGGACAAAACTGCTCTAGTGATGGCAGGGAAGGGGAGTTGTTCTTCCTGAAGAGGGAAATGTAGCCATACTTTCTAGTATTACACTCAGGGAAAGATAAATCAAAAGGCTGACAAACTCATCTGTTTTTCTGTATCCTTGAGAAGTGGGATGACTTACATCAGAACCGTGCTTCTAATGAATCACTGTACTGCCTCATATATGACTACAATTCAAATAAAAGCCATACAAAAATCTAAAATCCCAGCAGCTTTCTAATATCTGCAGTTACCAGGTAATTAGCTATTATACAGCTAGCTAAATCCTTTTACGGTATAAATTGAAGTAAAGACAGATCAAATTTTCATTTGATTTTTTTCATTTGATTCACTAAATTTTGCAAGATGAACTTCACTACAGAAGACTAACTACTTGGCTTGCAAAAGTCTGGCCAGCTCCAAACATAGCACTGTAATGATAGGTTGGATATTTGAACTGCTTCTTCTCTGAAGTAATTGTTTTCTCTCAAAAACTACAGGAAGATTGGATCTGGACTTTTCCAGTTCAGAAACACCAAGTGAGTCCCACTCATTTAGCTTGTATTTTTAAAGTGTGCTGAAGGCACACCACCTAAAAATGAATTACTCCATTTGTATCAACAGTATTTAAAAGGCTAATGATCAACACTTGATATTCTAGGGTGTTGAGCTTACGTGTATGTACCTACACACATTATACATGTATGTCCACATGTGTATCTTATATAATATTTTAAATTATATAAAAGAGATTCAAATACTAAATTAGTTAAACTGGGTGCAGAACATATCTTCAGTTTACTCTCTTTCCATTTACAGCAGTGATAAAATCAGCTCCGATGTTGGATAGTTTCTGAGGTAAACCAGAGGACAAAAGCATACATGCAAAAAAGAAGTTAATATAATAATAGAAGCAATTAGTTGTAAGTGCTGGTCCTACTGAACCAAATGGAAGGTGTCACTGTCAAGATTTTCCCCTACAAATGTAAATAACTGCCTTTGAACTAGCACTGCAGGAACTGCTGCAAGCACTCTTAATGCTTTAATAGTAAACAATAGATACAGATGTTCCCTACCCAGACAATAGCAGAACACTTATGTCTAATTTACAATTAGTAACATGTCTCTCCCTGTTTTGCTGTCTCTGTTTGACAATTCACACAAGTTCTTTGATATATTCTTTGAAGCAGAGGACAGGGCAGCATTTTGCAGTGCTGGGTTTTATATATCACCCATCCTCTATTCAGCTGCTAAACTTTCAAGATAAATGACTATAATAGGAATAAGGTAGACATATTAAATAACACGCATGCTCTCTTTCCCTGTTTTGGATTTCATATTCACGTGCCTCTGGCTATGTCTACATTAACAAGTAGTGCAGCCCCAAATTGTTGGCGCTAAGGACCCAAAGTCCATGCTATACACATTTCAAGGCGGTTTTACTTTGCTATAGTTCTGGTCTGGTCCCATGGGCAGAAAACTAGTCAGTGGCTAGAGTGCATTCACTACCCTCCTGGAGTGCAGCTTTTAGTCCAGTTTCTTGTGAAAGTCACCCAGTCTGTATACTCCAAGACATGGAAGAAAAGACAGCATGAGAGGATGATCTGGAGGTATGCTCCAGAAGCACAGCCCTGCTCCAAACGAAAATGCTAATAGAGATGCACCCACCCTATGTTTTGCCCTCGCAGATGGGCTAGCATGGAATGAAATAAGTCACTAGACTTTTCTGCCATTACACCCAAACAAAACCTTCATGCAAGAACTATAAACATTCTCAAAAGTCACATAGTACCTTAATCACTATAATCAAAACAATTAATAGGCTAGACTTTTTGTGAGAGAAAATGAAGGATGCCACACTTTTACAACAGATGAGGCTCGGATACTGAATTTTCCGATTACTGTGCTGCTCTACAACACTAAAGAGAGCAAAAATAAGACTTACTAGCTCAAAACAATTCAAAGATATATTTTACAGCAGGTACCAAAGAAAATCAGCATATGATTTTTAAATATACTACCTGTCCTTATTTTTAAATTCCATACATGAGTAGACTTCTAAGAGAAATTTTGATTGATCAAGTGTTTCCTAACCTAAGCTTTTTACGTGCCCACATGCCCAGTTGTTGAAAAATGTAGAGGATTAAGACCTTTTTGTGATTATAGATGCAAATCATATTTCATTTTTCATTTATGTAATCGTGTTAGGAAGGGCAAGGAGACAGTGCAGATGTAAACTAAACTCACACAGGCCTTTTTACTTCCTAGTGCCCAACTATTTTAGCATCTTCAGTGATGGGGAGATCAGGACAGAAGGTATTTATACTGAAGGCCATATTTCAATCTTGTTATGGCAAAAAAACGTAGAAGAAAATAGTCTCACACTGTTTAGAAAATAATCCTTTCATTTTTCTTTTCTGGTGAAATATCATTCGCAATTACAAAAATCACTGTGTGTTAAAGCATCCCCTTGACAGCAAGCACTGGACGTGTAGCCTGTTCATTACATCTGGTGAAGTCAAACAGGGCCATCGCTGGCGACCACCAGATGAACACCTCTGCCGCAGGGAAACGAAGGGACTTGACACTGCTAGCACCCGACTCCTTGCCTAGCTGTCACTAAGGAAGAGTTGGTGCAGTAAAAAGTACCCACCAAAAGATAGAAAGAGAAGAGCATTTTTCTCAGGCATAGTGACCCAAGCCCTCCGAAGTCTCTGGGGCAGTAGGGTGAGGGCTGTGACACTGTGTTCCCCTGTGGTCAGTTCTCTTATGTCTTACATTGCTCATAAGAAAAGCGTATGATTTTAGCAAGTTCCTTTTCCAAGCATGCATTTCTTTCTTGAACTAGGACGTGTTCTGGAGCAGCAGGATGATAAATCAGAGTGCTCAGGTAATCCAAAGTCCGAAAAAAAGCCAACCACCAAACAGCAGGGAAAGAAGCTGGAATAGTTTAGCACCTGTTTTAAGACCTAGGGCATGTGAACTAAGAGGACCTGCACAGCAATGAAGACAGCCAGGCAAAGAGTCTACAACTGGAGAATATGCCCTTGAGGAGCACAGTTAGAGACTGCAAGCAGCTTTTACCCAGGCATCTCTGGCTAGAGAGCACACAGGCTCCATAATGGGCTCTAACTGCAGTAATCTGCTGACCATTCACTGTTAGGGTTGATAGTTGTACGAAACTTCACGTATTTCATGAAATAGTGCTAGAGCTCCCCTCTTCAACTGCATTGAACATCTGTTAAAATAAAGCATCAGTCTCTTGCTTTACGGCATTACTAGCTTCTGGCCTGTTAATCCCAGTTGTCATAATGGCTCTGTGCTTTTCTGTGATGACATGTTTCTTCCCGTGTGAAGACAAAAAACAACAGCCAGACTAAAAATGCATTTGCATTCATTAAGAAGGGTGTCTGGGATGCTTATGTTCTCCTCTTACATTTACCATGACACTTAAAAATAAACACCAGAGGTGAACCCAAGGTATTATTTTTCCCCCCCACGTATGTACGTCTTCATGAATGTCATCCGTCATGAAGTATGATTTCAATTTTTACACCATCGCATTTAAAAGGACTTTGCTCAGCTTGTATGTAAAAATCAATAAATTAGGACATGAGCTATTTCCTGGGGATTAATAAGAATAACCAGCTGTGAAGAATGGATGGTCTCAGGCACAGCTGGGGACTGCTAATCTCTCTGTACAAAATAAGAAATATTTAGCTTTTCCTTAATGCCTTAGACAGTTCTGCTTGGGACTGTAGGCATACATCATCTGCAGAGATTTAATTCAGGATCCTGCATACTTCGAGATCCTTGAAAGTGCTCTTGGTAGTCCCTTTTGCAATAAACATTAACTTCTAATTAGGCAATGATTGGGTTTAAATGATAAATGAAGAAACTAAAGTTTACCTGATATGTAAGAACTCACATGTACCAAGAAATGAAATGCAGGAATTAAATTCTGTTCTCAGGATAAGCAGCAAGTCTGCAAACCTTCTGGGAAGGGATTGTCATTTAGTACATGTCTGCACAGCATCTAGCAAAATGGTTCAAATTTCTAGGTGCTATTGTAACTCAAAACAATAAAAATAGCTGTAGGAATTTACACAACACTACTCCAAATAACTCAAGTGAAATGGTGAGTAAGGTGTGAACATGAAAATGTATATTCCTTGTAAATACTACATGCTTTCACCATGCATAATTGAAAATGCAGTTTTTGGCCTTTAAATAACACCATGTAGGGAACTAATGTTTAAAGCCCAGGGGGGAAAAAAACAGTATGGTTGATTTTTAGGTGCTCTAAGTCTGTTCCATTCTACTTTCCTCAACAGAGCAAGTTGGATTTACACAGACTAAGGCTCTGGCCTTACTACCCATTTCAGACGAACTGGGGAGGACTCATCTCCCGTTCTGCCTTATGCTGCTACGGCTGCAATCGGCAGAAACATTATTGCTGAAACTCCTTCCACTAGAAGAAGAGGGCAGGGAGCCCCACGGCAGGATATATTCTGTGAAGAGGCCTGTCAATACTGCACAGCTATCTATTTACACATTTGGGGATAGAAAGACTAATAGTTGTGGGAACAGGATTTTTTTTTTTTTGGATTGAGAGTGAGGAAAAACTGCTGGCTTTCCTTCTAAAGTTATTGTATTTTAAATTGCTCACAAGGTCTCCTGGAGCCCAGAGAGGTATTCTGTTAAACACTGAAATAAGTAAAAACTGCTGTCTGATTGACTAGAGACAAACAATTTCTGCTACCCCCAGATGCATCCATCTAGGATGTGCTTATTTGTATGATATGTGAACTAATTGTTTAACACTACCGCAGAACATAGTATTGTTCACCCAGAGAAAGCTACACAATAGAAATTTATTGACTCATCATACTACTATTTTTTAGCCAATTATGTGCTAGGATTTTTCTTTCGGATATATAACAATATCAAAAAGACACTTCATTTCCTTGGGACTATTACTCTCCTGGGTGGTAAAATTAAAATCAGCCTCTGTAAAACACACTTGTGACAGTTTACAGCAACCCCAAACTGCACAAAGGGCATATTTTATTCTCACACGCTATTAGCAGTAATCTGGAAAACTGAGAGGAGGGGTTCTTGTGTGAAACCCTACATCATGTGGACCAGTACAAAATCTGTACACCATCTCTGGCCCACTGAAAGCTTCAAAACAGGACAATGGCCATCATGAACAATGGAGTCTGGAGGCAAAAGGACCATGACAATCAGAATAATTACATTCACTGTTCAATGAAGCATTTGGTAGCGAGCTGCCTGGCCATTAGTCCTGCCTCTTAAAAAAAGAAAAAAACTGACCGATTCATTTTTGATGTAGAGCAATTTTTTTTAATGAAAGTTGCATTGGAGCTGGTGCAAGGTAAGCAAAAAAGCCAAGTTTTGGGTGTTTTTTTTTTCCTTTCTCCAGAGGAAACCACCACTATCACCTGAAAATGCCGTGTGGGGACTGGCCAGCACCAGGCCTGAGGGGCACCGGGCTGGAGCTCCTGCTCCTGTCCAAAGCTGGGCAAAGGAGACAGAATTTTCCCTGGTTTTCCTATTAAATAGATCACACGCGCACGCACTGAACAGAAAAAAATATATATATAAATACATATATATGTATAACAACAGCACGGACGTTAAGTATGTGCCTGACTCATGCGCAGCAGCGCCCTCTGCTGCCCGGGCCGGGGGCGCCGAGGCACCTGCTGCTGCGCCGCGCCGCGCCGCCGAGGGGCGCCCTGGTGGCGCCGCGCCGCGCCCGCTCCGGGGGCCCAGGCGGGGGCTCTTCGCCTGGCTCGGTCCAAAGCACCTCCCCGCAAAGCCTGGGCTCGGCGGGGGTTATCCGCGCTGGTTTCACGACCCCGGCGCGAAGCGGTATATAACCTGCAGCCCCCAGCGCAGCTCTGTGTGAACGCTTTCCCGTCCCAGCACAGGCAAACCCCCCGGGGGGGGGGGGCGAGCTGTACTTGTGCAACAGCGCTTGACTGGCAACTGGATTCAAATGATCAGCTGGGATTATAATTTTCTTTTCTTGCCAAAAAAAAAAAAAAAAATCCTGGCCCTAACTGATTTTATGAGAGTTAGGTATTGGCATGTACAAGGCGAAGCAGAAAATGTACTCGTGTTACCTCCTGGCTGGTCATTTAAATTAGCTATTTGCACAGCTTGCCACAGATTATTAAATATGCAAAACTGCGGAGAGAAAACTTTTGATAATCGCCTAATAATCATTTCCAAAAGCAGGCTAGATTTTTTTTTTTTTAATATTAAATCTACCAGTCAGCACTGTGCATTCCCTCATGGCATCTATAAATGCTATATCCACTAATCCAGGAACATTGCTTTCAATGCCTATAAATATGTAGCCCTATGGAAGGCCTCTGGGCACCTCATGTTAAATTTGAATTGCTATTTTCTACATGCTTTCAAAATTACTGTCTCCAGAATGAATAGGTAATAAGGATTTTGAACAGTCTGCACAATATCCTTCATTTAACGTTTTATCACCCCTATAAAATAATGTAGGCAGATAACCCCTGAGAGTCAGATATCCCAGCATGAGTGTATTTGCAGCTGCAGATCACATAATGGCATATCTCTACAAAGGAAAGCTCTGTGCCTTCTACACATATTCTTAGCTTGATTTTTCCAAACTCCTCTCCTACATAAGAGAGACCCTTCTGAAACTCCTTTTTACGCCAGAAGCAGCCATTTTATTTTCAAATGCTACTGGCCTAGCTCACATGAACAAATCCAACTTTGCTCTTAGCTGGTGAAGGAGCAAAAGTTCTTAAAGCTAATATTTTGAATGTTGTCCTTTATGAAATCTCGTGTTTGTTGGTAGGTGGCCTTCTTTGGACCATTTGTGAATATTTCTGCTTTTTTTTTCTCCATAGCCTCTTACCAGATAAAACAAACACATCCATATGATAAACATTCTGGGTCAAAACACATGGTCTGTGCATCATTACAGAACGGCTCCTCAGCTATTGCAACTGAGCTCTGAACTTGGGTATGTGCTTTTTACTGCAGTTTAGACTAGAATAGTGCTTTGGAGCCTGTTACAATACAGGCCTATGTTGTTACAGAAACATCTATAGCACTGCCTGTTACTAACATACACACACAGTCCTTACTTCACATCATGCATGTGAAAACTTCCATATGTTCGGCTATCATTTTAAAATGTGGTTTCCTGTTTGCTTTTTCAGTGAATGCTCTTCCTTATAAAGTCTGCAATCAAAACACACTCTGTAGGCAAGACTGGGCTAGATTTGAAATATCACTTCCAAGTACCACCCCAATATCTACTGTAAAACACATACTCACTTGTCTTGTTCTTAATTCTAGTACATTTCCAGTCCTTAATGTACCAAATATTTGCTGCAATGGTTCTATGCCCTTTTATTCTGTATTGAGAATATGAGAGAAAAATTTTGGACAGGAGAATCCCTTAAAACTCTTTATATCACATTTATTAAATGTAACTTCTCCTTCTGAGTTTTTGTTGATTCTACATTCACCCATAAACAAGAGGATGAGACTTTCAAATAATAAGGGGGGGGGGAACAGTGTTCATTTCGCTAGCCAAAATTTCATCCAGAGTTTTGATCTGCAGGATCACTGAATAAATTGGTGCCATTCCCAAATACACCCACTGCCTTTAACAACTTTTTGGCACAATTTGTAATCTTCCAAAATGGCAAAAGAATAAAAAGACTGTTCTTTACACTACTATCAATCTGGATATGCCATATGGCAAACTCTAATACCTTTTTAATTATTTTATTTAGGAAAGATTGTGTGTCTCCAGAAAGAATATTTGGCCAGTCACAGAAGTCTCCAGGTTTCCAGTAAATTAACTGATGAATAACAGGGATGGTTACAGTAGCCTCTCTTCACTGTTACATCCAACAATTTGTTTGCAAGGGGTTTGGCCATGACCCAAAGGACAGCTCTGAAAGCAAAGAGCCAGCTACCTATCTAACTTGGACTAATACCTGGACCTTGGGGAAGTGATGCAAGAAAGATATGTACAGTAGTGTGTTATTTTAAAAGGGTATGAACAATTTTGACATGGAAGGCCTGAAAACTTCCCCTTCCAAAGAAAATAAGAGACAGAAGCCTAGACTTAGAAGAAGAATTATTAATGCTGCTATTTCTGAAATCACAACCCACTGCATAGTGCATTCCAGACTGTTGCATGAGATTATAGGTATTCTCTTATTTTGCAGCATAATAAGGGGGAAAAAATCCATGAGCTAAAACTCCCCAGGCAACATGACCTTACCTCACGTTCTGGCTAAGGGATAAAAAGTCCTGCTAGTTCCTGTCAAGGCGGCGAGTGCGTGTGTGTGTGTGTGAAGCCAGACCCTTGAGCTGGAGAACATCAGCAGAGGTCCAGGGGAGCTGTGCCAGCAGACTCAGGTTGACAACTCGGCTCTCTCCACTAACTCTTTGAGAGCAAAAAAAAAATGCATTCTTGTGAATCCATAGCGCCTTAATATCCTGTCTCCTAACTTTTATTCCCTCCCTCCCATTTGGTTTCTTGTCTTCCTCTTTGCTACCACGGACCATTCTATGTGCAGTTTAAAGCAAGCCATAAAACGTACCGTTTCTGGAAGTCAAGGTGTATTTTCATTTCTGTGGATGTACAAGGATCCAGAAGACTTGTGTTTCATCACTATGTATTTGTCAAGTCTGTGTGAACCATGTAGGAGGCCGGCCTCTTACATAAACACATCCTGGCCATAGAAAAGGAAGCAGCAACATGTGGACATCGTTTTTTGGTAACGAGTTTGAAATACCAGCTTAAGCTGGAATTTTCCCTCCTCTGCTGGTCCAGTTGCTGTGACCTGTGCAAAAACTAAAGATGAATGTATTTTATAGTACACTGATTGTTTCTCAATGTGGAGCATGCTGGCAGTGAACAGGAGGCTCTGGACAGAAGAGCTTTTTCGTCAGACTGACACAGACAGTGGCAGATCCCCAAACACAACAGTTCTTCCATGATGGGAGATTCAGGTCTGGTGTCCTGTCTTATGATCGATTTAGTCCTTCCTTTGTTGAGAAGACAATTAATACAACAAGTTGAAGAAACTCAGACTGCAATATCTCAAAAAGTATTTTATACTTGTGGTTACACTTATTTTCTTTGTGGAATTCACCAACAAATTTAAACTGTGTCAGTACTGCCTACAGGTGATAGGTGTATATGGGGAAAGTACCATTTTCTCAGTCATCCTGAAGATCAGACCTCCAGATAAATGATTTGATGGTTG
This sequence comes from Apteryx rowi, assembly GCF_003343035.1. Taxonomy (NCBI): domain Eukaryota; kingdom Metazoa; phylum Chordata; class Aves; order Apterygiformes; family Apterygidae; genus Apteryx; species Apteryx rowi. Next base: position 790,313 of record NW_020450008.1, read on the forward strand.
TTCATTCAAGTGGTTCACCCTAGAAGGGTTCGTTTTACACCCTTAAAGCTGAGTAGAATCAATAAGAGAGAGAATATAGATGTTGGCATTTATCATTGTAAAACTCCAAGGCCAGTTAATTAACTGTACCTTGCTACCCTTGTCCCCTGGCTCTCCAGAATCCCATTCAAGGAGAGAATAATTGGAAAGTTGCATTTGAAATTACTCTTAATGTCATTAATTTGATGTGTTCTATTTTTTTCCCCACCATATTTCAGCCACATGTCTCAAGTTTCTGTTTCCTAAATGACCGTGTTGAGCTCCCCCAAGCTTGTTTACAGGCCACATTTTAAAAAGAAACACATTTTAAATTAAGGGTCATATGACTAGAACTTGAGGAAGCATCTGCATTTTGCTTTTGCAAATATTCTGTGGTGAGGTGAAGACTTTTTTGTAAACTTTCTGGAAAAATCTTTGCTTTTTGAAAATGTTTTCTCAGAAGAATTTTTCATCTGATTATGCAAAATGCTAATGCTAACGTGGGAGAGGCAAGAAAACATGAATTTTTTAGCATGATTTTATGCATCAATAGAATTAGGAAAAAAACAGCCTACCTCTCTGGCCATATGGGCCCTTATCACTAACCTATTCCTCATTTCAGGGACATCACTTGGTTTAATACCAAAATATCTATCAGAAATGAAAAACTGGTATTCCCTCTTAGTGTTCCAGATGTAACTCACTTCAGCTGTAAAGAACAGGAATGTCTAATCTTGAACTAAACTAATAGAATTCTTTGCATGGGACTGTAAGATTGCTGCACTGATGGTTCTCTGTGGGTTGTTTTCTGTTCTTTCTGGATTTTTATCATATGTTATATCATTTATTTGGGTCTTAGAAGGTTAAGAAGTATGTCTAGGCCTCAACACCATGGTGCCTGAGTGTCTCCCAAATTATTAAAAACAGATATAGCAAAACATGAACATCTATTTTTATGTTTAGTGCAATCATTAGTATTCTGACCCCAATTCAGAAAAGGATGTATATCCAGGAAAAAAAAAAAAATCAACATATGTTTAACTAAACATTTGTAAGAACCACACTGAAGTGGTAGGCCTTAAGCAGATGACTAAAGTTAAACAAGGTATTTTTGTGAATCGTATACTCATCCTATATTCAATTACCTACCAGCGTCACAAGAAAGCAGAACTGCAAAACCCTCCTGCTATTGAATAAAATATAATGTGGTGCCAGTTTCAAGCAAGTTATGCATTTCCTGTAGGTCAGAAATGAGTATAATATTTCTGCTTATCTAACTGCTTCTCGCAAAGTTTGCATCTTTCTGTGCAGCTTCACTCATTACGACAGATACGCCCAAATGGAACCGGGAGCGAAGGGCCCATTGATTCCGGCCATAAGAGAATGATCTGGAAGGAAATTTAAGTCATAAATTAGTGGAAAGTGAATTAGAATTATAACTTCTGAGACTGGCTTGTGGCCTTCTGRAACTGTAAAAAGATGAAATAGTACGTTGATTTATATTGAATTACCAGGCCTTTACCAGTTGCAGAAAAGGATCAGCAATCAAAAGTGATGAGTTCTGTGAGGAACTAATGCCAAACTAAGAGTCCTAAACTACAGCAGTAATGAAAGTACTAAGAGCCTGTACAGAGTTCAGCAGCTCCTGGGAAACAATGAATTCATTTTGAAGTTGTTACACAGAACTGCACAGCTTTTGGTTTTGTTTCAGCAAAAGCTGGCTGAAAACAAAGTTTGGTTTCCTTTCTCCAGTTTTCTAGTCACAAAGCTGTGGGCTTAGGCTAAATAAAACTACCACTGATTTGTTAAAAAATCTGCCTCATCCTTTTTGATCCAGTTACTTCATCCCTTGACATTTGCTAAGAGAATAAAGAGCAGCAGTGGTTTTTCCTCTGTTTCTGAAGACCCCCAGGGGTCTGCAGACTAATTTTAAGGAGTTCAAGAAATGTAATTAAGAAAAGCATCTCTATTACTAGTCAGCTTAAATAAGGCATTCAGGGACTGTTGTCTCCTTGGAAAAAAATAGAGGRTCTGCCAACTGAAAAACTAAAACTCCCTATGTGCCCTTTATGTATACATCCGTGCCTGCACTTTCATTTCACACCCATGTTCCTGTGGGCATTTGCACCAGTTTCCTTGTTCTGGCCACATCTCCTAGCCTGGCCAGGCTGTTGCTTTTGCAGTGCTTGTGACTGGCTGGGACTAGCTGCCGAGGTGTCTCCACTGGCTGCCCTGACACCAAGGCCGGCAGGACCTTCTGCTGTGCCGTGGACTTCAGGGAGGTGAACTTCCCTTTCCTGACATGGACAAGCTGGGGAGCCACTAGATGGCACTTTCAAAACACCGTTTTGCCCACTCTGTCCAGCTAGCTACACATCTAGACAGCAATGGCAAGGTGCATGGGAAACCTATATAATAAATGCTGGTTGCTGAAACTTGCTCTGATTTCCCCAAATGATCGACATTTGCAGGAGGCTGACAAAGCAAAACCCCCTTTTTACTGAAGACAGAATTTCTCCTGCCCTCCCCACTGCCCCTAGCATCTTCCTCTCCAAAATACAAGGGCATCGGTACATAACCATGGCATGTTTAGCATAACATAACTCCTATAGCATCTGTAAGGGGAGAAACTTCATGACAGACAAGATTCACAACATAGTGGGAGCAGCAGCATCTTCTCTAGTTTGGTCAGATCTGACCAAGAGGTCAGATTTCCCAGCCATGAGACTAGAAAAGCTATTGTATTTTGAGTGTGTTTTCTGTGTTTCTTAGCTATTTCATCTCTTCTGAGCTGCTCATGCTAGAGGCAATGATGATGACCAAAGAGCTTGATTTTATAAATAGAAGACTAAAAATTTTATTTTAAGTAGTAAGTTCTTCAGGGCAGGGCCATCTTTTTTTAATGTTTCTGTGGTGCTCAGCACCATGGCATCTGTGTTTCATTTTGTGCCCGTTGCCTTGCATCCTGTCACTCRGCACCACTGAAAAGAGTCTGGTCCCATCCTCTCGACACCCTCCCTTCAGATACTTGTACACGTTGATAAGATCCCCTCTCAGCCTTCTCTTCTCCAGGCTAAACAGGCCAAGCTCTCTCAGCCTTTCCTCATAAGAGAGATGCTCCAGTCCCCTAATCATCTTTGTGGCCCTTCGCTGGACTTGCTCCAGTAGTGCCACATCCCTCTTGT
>NW_020450008.1:793935-868380 GCF_003343035.1 Apteryx rowi
CAAGACTGGACCCAGTACTGACCCCTGGGGGACACCGCTAGCTACAGGCCTCCAACTAGACTCTGTGCCACTGATCACAACTCTCTGAGCTCTGCCATTCAGCCAGTTCTCAATCCACCTCACTGTCCCCTCATCCAGCCCACACTTCCTGAGCTTGCCTATGAGGATGTTATGGAAGACAGTGTCAAAAGCCTTGCTGAAGTCTAGGTAGACAACATCCACTGCTCTCCCCTCATCTACCCAGCCAGTCATTCCATCATAGAAGGCTATCAGATTGGTTAGGCATGATTGGTGGCAGTGAACACTGAATGAAACCTCAAAATTCTCCTGCAGTATAGATTACATCAAAAATAATCCCAACATGTAAGATCACAACATGTTGCTAATTAGCCATTAGAAGTATGGTGACTACTTTTTTCGCCCCAAGGCAGAAGGGAAGGGAACCTGTTACCAGTGCAGCAGAGGGCAACAATCTGTTTGGCCTCTCTATAAGCAGGTTTCGAATCAATATAACCTTGGGAAACCTGAAATACAGAAAACACTAGCTCTGTGTGCTACTATTCAAAACTCACCATCAGAGACTGAAAATTTCTAATTTTATTTTCTCTTCCATCACTCTCATAGACTACTCCTGACTACAACATCTGCCACCCATATGTCAGCAGACATCTTCAGTCCTTTCAGTCTTGTTATTTTTTAGATCTTTGGACACATGGTACATGAAGTTAGCTGAGGTTTAACAGCTCTGGGTGTCTCTGTTTTCCCAGCAGTGGAAAGATTACCTGTTTATAAGATGCACAATCTCAAGTCTTGAAGGATTTTCTGCTCATGGAAAAGCTAGATTTTCTGCTGATGACATCAATGGCACAATACCATGCCAAAGTAGGTGATCTGTGAAAGCACCTATATCGCGCTATGTACTTGCTTGCTCGAGAGAKACAAGAAATGTTAAGCTCTGGGGGAAAGACTCACAGTTCAGAACTTGACAGTTGAGAAAAGGGGCAGAAGATGGTTGTATTCATGAACCAGGCAAGGCTTTGTTCACTAAGCTAGCATTTCTGATGGCATATGGAAACCTCATTAACTGGCAGAGTCTGCTTAGTCTGCAAGGATTTGGGATTTTTTGTTAACAGGGAAGCATTTTAAGTGCTTTCCAGGGTGATCTCTTTGGGCAAATATGAGGGAAGACAGGTTTTATGAAAATGTTATGAAAATATATCACATACACAAAAAAAATACCAAAAAGAACCTTTTTAAGTTGCAAAGTTAAAAATGTCAGTGTCAGGAAATACCAGAAATAAAGTTACGTATGGAACATTAATTTGGGTTTTTTTGTGTGACTACAAATTCTGTTAGTCTTTAATTTCATGATAATAGGCTGGTGGTGTTTCTTTCCACACCAATCCTGTTTTATTCAGAATGTACTAACTGATTGTTCATGTATTTTGTTACTGATATATATTTTATCTGCTGTCACTCAATGTATGGCTCTTGGCCTTATTTGCTGCACACAGTTTAAACCCTGCTGTGAATTTGCTCAACTTTTCTACAGCATTCATCACTTGAATAACTAAGTGCTTCATAAATCATTTATTTTCATAATGCACATGTAAATTTACAGTAGATGAGACAACAAGAGATCTTACAGGTGGGAAAGGAGGCAGAGAGAGATTAAGGTTAAGATCATTCCTTTTGACTGCTTAGCTTGCAGTTTCTACGATATGACTTTTTGCATGTTTACCATTAAGTATTAGCTTACATAGGCAAGCAGGATTCTACTGGTGCTCCTGCAGAAAATTAAACACACAGAAGTCATGAAAAAATAGTTTAAAAGTGACTCATTAACATCAAGAGTAGCAGAAGCATACAAGCTCAGAGAGGCATTTACCTCTAAACTATATGACATCTTTCCTCTTTTCGCTACCCTCTGCCTGATTTCTTACTGCCACATCTGGGGCAAAAGAGGCAAATCAAGGCAGATAACAATACCTTCATTACACAGCCTTGATTTATCTGCAGAAAATGTTTCCACCTTGTGCCCTCARTAAGGTAAGACTTCTGTTGAAAAAGAATGATGGAAATATTTAAATGTATCCTAATGTTACCACCAAAGAGCCATGGGGAAGGCTGACCAGCAAAATTTGTTAACTTTTGAGTCCTTGAAAGTTAATGTCCTTTTGGTGTGTATGACATATGTCAATTTTCTAGTTTTTTTTAAATAGTAATTGGAATGCCTTATCCCTCTCCACCCCCCCAGCCACTGAAGCTCTTTCTTAAGGTATCATGTTAACACTTTCAGGTATTAACAAAGTTCCAACTTTCAACATAACACATAGAAATCTGCCACTTATGGTAAAAGTGTTGCTGAAGCAAAGCTGGCATTTTCTTTGCAAATCAGCCCTGAAGAGAACTGCAACACAATAGTTTACCAGAAAAATGTCAAGTCTCTGTAATCCCCTTCAGGTGGTGAAGGCAATGTACTACAGAGGCCACAGATTCCTTTGCCTGCTCCCTTCCAAAAGGACTAGCTTTGTTCACCAGTCCACATCATGCCCTTGTCCTTATTCATTTTTGTCTCCTTTTCCTTAGTTCTAGTCTCCTTACCTACTAAACCACCTTCAACTTCTCATAGTGGCTCCAGTCTTCATGCCTTTTCCCCACTGAGCTCACCATCTGAGTCCAAATCTCATTCTACCTCCCTTTCTCCCTCCTTGTTTCTTTGCCCAGACAGCTCCAGTTTCCTGTTCCTAGTCCTTCATTCAAGCTGTCTGGCTCTTGCTATTCCACAATGGCTCCCTCTGTAAGTCTGCAACTCCAGACTTACTCAATTTCGGTGATCCTAGCTTTGCAATGAATTTGTGTTCTTCCCTAGATTTCTCCAGGGAAATCTTCCTCTAACATAGAAATAAAGGAGAAATGAATTTTCTTAGGTTTTGTCACACAGATGCCTGGTCTAATGTAGCTTTTAAAGCATTGTTTTTTAGTTAAGCTATATTCTACATCTGGGTGGACATTTTTTTAATCAAAATAAGGCTACTTTAATTTCACACCTGTTTGTTACTGCTTAAATATCCTGACTATTCTCAGGTGTAAATGAGACCTTTAGGAGATGAATCTTTGGACATAGAATCAACTGGTGTCAATAAGTGATCTGAGCACTGTTCTTTCATTGATTTAATTCTGACTGTATCATATCCTGTTCATGGTGTGAAACAAACAAAAAGCTCAACACCTCTCTGCAAAGACGGAGACCAGAATTCAGAGGTATCATTAATGTGTGAAGGGGAGTGTCTCTGCAATGCAATGTTCTGCAACATTTTCATGCAAAGCTAGTAATAGCACTGCAATCAATTTTAGTCTGTCCTTTATGGAAGCCATCAGACTTGCAGCAGTGTCTATAAACTTGTTCCATCCAGTCATACTCTCCATCATGATCTTCTGGCCATTATTTTTGCTAATATTCTTTTGCACAAGTGCAGTTTGGCTAGTGAATAAGACCTAGGGAAATTAACAAGAATAGGAAGTGACCCAAAATAGTGCAGGAAAGAAAAATCTAAGGAGCAAGGAACAAGGAACCATTTTACATAGGAGATAAATTACAATACTCAACATATTTTTTCTGTCCTCTGTCACATGGTTCCTGTAAGGAGAATTAAGACAAGGACACACCAAAAAAACAATTTCCATTTTTATCACTTTGGAAGAGTGTAATACATATAATTTTTTTAAAAAAAACTCATATGTCCGTTAGACACTAGAATAAGTGGCCAAGTTTTAAAAATGCTTTCCAGACTGAATAAACACCCCTGAATATCTACCCACTGCAGTGTGCTGGATACTCTAAGAATTGAAAAATTGTGCTTATTCAGGAACAGAACTTGAACAAACTACTGTTAAAAAAATTCCTACTTAAAATGAATTACTAATATCTCTTACAGAAAATATTTCTGTACACCAGGTTGTTGCATTGCAAATGAAAGGTTAACATTTTAGAGTGATTAGTTCTGACTCACAGTGACTAATCAGAGTCTGACCAAAAAACAAAGGGCAAATTCAGTGAAACTAGTTTGCATCTGCTAAGAAACAGGCTATTTCAGTTCAAGTTTTGTTTATATCATCAGGTTGTTGGAGGACACAACGCTCTGAGCAATGTGGCTTGCATGTTCCAGAATATCCCCTGTTCCTTCCCTGGGTATCCCTCTTTACTCATTCCACTGATGACCAAAGGAATTACCACATCCATTCCCAAGGAAAAAGAAAAGCTTGCTGCAAAGTATTGTCCAGTAAAGAATGTACAAGCAAGGACAAGAGCTTCTAACAATAGACTCTAAACAGAGAGTACACTAGACTGCTAGCAACCATGAGGACACCAGTTTCATGGTCCACGAGCATATGACCTTAGTTTGTGGGTGATGGGAGTTGTGTGTTCCCTCAATGCTTTTGGGGAGAGCCGTAGTTTCTGCCCCATGCACGCGCCCACGCGTCTCGCGTGTTGCCAGCGGCGGCCCACGCGGCGTCTTCAGCACCACAGACAGCTCTCGCCCGCCGCCCTCGCGCTGCCGGCGCCGGTGCCCCACGTACCCGCCCCGTCGAGCAGGGTTTGGCATAGTCCTACGCAGTCCCGCTCTGGCCACTTCCCCTCTGGCAACATCTCCTCGGGTGTCAAGCCCTCACTCCCCGGTAGGACGTGTTTACAGCAAGCATGCTGCCGTCGTTCTTGTAATGGTAGTGTTGGAGGATGTAGGTCAACAAGGGTTGCAGGCAGAGGTGGTATCTTTTATTAGGCCAAGTTTACATAGCTGGTAAGAAGAGACAAGGTTTTGAATACCAGCTTGCGCAAGATTTGAGGAAGGATTTGTACGCCAAAAGAAAACTTGTATCATTTTCACTCCTCCTCTTAATGTCAAAACTGGGTTATAGTACCAGGTCAGTGGCTAACATAAAGAGGTATTTCTTTTGACTTGAACAGGAGGATGCAGTGCCAAGTGCCAAGGCCTCACAGAATATGCCAGTATCACAGGTTTTAAGCAGGCTCAATTCAAACATTTCTAACATTTTGCCAAACCCATGAAAAATATGTGCAATATGTCATTTGAATAGGATGACTTGTAACAGTTGAGCTCCCAGACTAATTTCTTTTCCCCTTACGTCTTTCTATCTAAATATACAGCAAGATATAATCAGGTACCAAAGTAGAATACTGAAGAAATATACTCACTGCTGATACAAACAGTATTAACCACAGATGACAACACAACTAACAATTAATGGGTGTACAACATAGCCTGTCCTTCAGTTTAAATCCTGAAGTTCAACAGTTAACTCTGTCCATTTATAACTCTCTCTCCTTTCAAGTAAAGTTGATAAAATATTCCATTTAATTGCATTTCTCCGTGTCAAAAGACCTCATAGTAGCATTTTTCAAATAGTTTGGGTGTATGAAAAGTAAGAGTCCTACAGCACTAAACCAGCTCTATTGCACAATTGTGAAAGATTGTACAGTGTATTTAAAAATAGTCTTGATCCTGCAAAGAATGAAGCAGCTCACTTTGAGTTGCAGGAAAGAAGCAAGATAACACAAAAGCAAGAGAGAGAAGATGATCACCAACTCCCAAAGTAGCAGTAAGGTCCTGGACAGTAAAGATGAAGTATCTATTACAAGGGTTAACAGGAGACCTTTGTGAAGACAATTGCAGCTTGGTATAAAAGATGTAGGGAAAGGATTTAAGGAAAAGGTGGAAAATGAGAGGTCAAGGCAGTGAGGTGGAAGGGGCAGCTGGAGTGAAGGGAACAGGTGGAGTCAGGATTTATTTTCTTTTAAGAGAGACCAGGACAGCCCATGAAGCAATATTTACTAAAAGGTGATGTATGTTACAGAAATTTTTTTACTTACATGTTTATATAGTCACAAAATGTATCAGAAAAGGAAAGAAAATATTTCATATTTTAAGTAAGGTTGAATTTAAATTATTCTAGGAATATTAAATATCCTTTGCTTTCATTTCAGCATTTTAATGGGACACATAACATTCCTCTGATTACAGGATTTTTTTACACTTCCTTCTTATAGGAAAGAATAACAAAAAATGCAAAAATCATATGTAGTAGTTAAATCACAGATCATATTGAGGTGAGGGGTAGGTGAAAAGAAGAGAACTGGCAGAGAAGCTGAGACAGTCAGACATATTTGCATTTTGGAAGCAGGTATTTCTCACCATTTTGGGAATTACTATAGGCATGGCTGGAGCCCAAAGATCAGCATGCAACAGTTGCCAGACAAGAAACTGGCGGAAACCTGCCTTGAAGAACCATTTCATGAGGGAAAGGGCAGTCAAGGAAGACAGGAGATATACAGACATGCAGCTATGAATAGTAAGTGTTAAAAGAAGTGTTGTTACTCTGTGTGTAATTACTGGTACATATCTGGACAGTGCTTTTAGAGGCTAGTAACTGGGAAATTACGGCTGACTCAAGTGCAAAGGTATAGTAAAACCTCTCTTTTCCATTTTCAACATTCTTGACTAATTGTAAGTCTGCTTGTATCTCAGCCTTCAAATATTATTCTCAAAATTGAATTTGGAAGGTAGCTTGTCTTTTAAAATAATTTATCCTGGTGACAGAACCTTACAAAAAATATTTCCTGAAGTGTACTTAAGGCTATATATTTTTAGACTGATCTTGCATTCTTATGGGCATCTGTTTTCATATGGCAAGCAGGTCCTGTTTCTCTTTGTTTGTTAATGTTTATGGCATTTGCAGAACTGCATGACAGTAAATTAGACAGTTCATGTGGCTGAAAAGGGCAAAAGTATTTCCATTTTACATGTGAAAAAGTGAGCAAACATGTTTGTTCTAACTTCAGTCTAGAAAAAGAAAAGTGGTGAGGAAAAAAGGATGCAAATACATAGCCCTTGCTATACTGTCCTGTAATCACCTGTAATTAAAAAAGTGGACTTGCCAGCACATTCACCTATGAGGGAAAGACTCTTGCTTTCACTCCAGTGAAAGCTAGATCAAGTCATAAATCTTGGCTTTTTAGACACCCTGGCAACGATATAAAAAAAGCATAAAATAGGTGCTTAATTGTCAACATGTGAGTAGTCTCACTGAGACTGGCATCTGGGAATATTCAGGCTGTTTTTTAGTCAGTCCAGCTGAACTCAGTGGGACTCTTTAAGAATTAGTATCATTGGGGACCATGGTTCTGGTTCCTCCTCTTTCATTAGAAGGCAGTTGGAAACATATGCATCTTCTCCAAATATTACTTTCACACATCAGTCACTGTTCTGGTTGCCACAGCGTTGATCTGGGACTGTAAGTGGGCAAGGGTGTGATCTGTGGAACAAAATTTCTGCATCAAAATGCTCTCTGCTCTAGAAAATGATCTGAGTATCACCAAGCTCAGGATTTTGATTCTCTGTTTAACTCTTCACTCTCTGGGCAAGTAAGAAATAAACTAAAATTTATTTCAACTGCACTTTCCACCAAAGCCACTGCACTGGAATTCCTTCTGCTTGTCTGAGACTGGCTTCCTTAACTTTCATTTCAGGAGTTCCCACATCAATGTGAAGTGCAGAGTTTCACAGCCAAGTTTGAATAATCTTCTACTGAATATCCCATTTAAAATTAAATGGAAATTAAATGGAAATATTTTCATGTCTCAAGGGAGAATGCCCAGACAGACTAATAACTTGATAGTTTGCAAGGCAAAAACTTAAAAAACTTAAAAGTTATTATGGTATGACACATCTGACAGCTACAGAGAGGAATTTGGGTAGCCTGTTCAGTTAAGCAGTTACTCCTGATGTATTACAATAGCTTATTTTATAGCTAGATAGGTAGATATTATTACAATACGGATTACAATGACACATTACAATACCTTATTATTACCAATTTTAGTAAGAGATTGTACAAATCAAGTAACTTCTACACAGAGCTGTAAACTCTTGTTTGCTTTAGAGTTTCAGGACTCCTAGCTTTAAAAGAGTAACACGTTACCAAATATCTCAAAACCATTTTCTTCCTGAAGCAAGAACTGGGAGACAGGAAGCTGCTGCTTAAAACTGCAACAGAACCCCTGTCTTTCTAACACATCAAGGTAATGGGAAGGTTGGAAAAGTAACTGGCATTCCAAAATTTTAAGCAGCTGTCACTGGAGTAATTCATTACTCTAAGTTATGTTTTGCTATGGTGTAAAAAGAATATTTCAGAGAATCACTGAATCATTAATGATTTTTTCATCACTCTTTTGATCTGTATTCATTCATGCTCAAAGTCAGCAAAGCACTTCACCAAGTACATAATTTTAAGCATGTCTTCAAGCTCCATATAGTCTTAATTCAAAATTAAACCTGGAAGCGTTATGCCAAATCAGCATCTTCAACAAGTGGCAACTCCTTTCTTCCACCCTAATGTTTTGGTCTTTTAAGATTAAAGCAAGACCACCGTTCCCATATCCCAGAAAAGTGTTTAAGTGACCATGCAGTAAGAGTAAGCTATAGTTAACAAATATACAAAGCAAAGTGAAAAACACTTTTTAACTTCACAGAACTTATCAGAAAGGACACTTGAAGACCTGTCTAGCAGGATTGCTGTTGCATAAAGTGGGGATTAACAGTGAAGAGGCAAAATGTCCAGATAAAACAACATTTAGATCAATGAGGTTTAGAGAGTACTGTAGAAATTGCATTACTAAAAACCAGGAGGCACCAGAGCTGCTAAAATTCAATGATGTTGATTGAATGTCAGGTAACACACATCAGGAGAAATAACCAGCATGCACTGCTATGTACCTACAACCAGCTACAGAAAGAGCTGGTCATTCACGAGAGTCGTTTCCACTGAAATCACATTAAAATTGAGAAAAAAAATGCGCTAGGAAATATTTTTGTATCAAGTGTTCTCTCATAAGTCATTGCAAGGTTTTATCTCTAGTGCCATTAAATGAATGATAACAATTTAGTTTAATTTACGCTCTTTGTAAATAATACCCTTAAGGGATTTTCATTAAGATTTCTGGGTGTATTAGCCAAGTAACAGGCCACTAGATAGAAAAAGCTGGCAGTGATAATTATGACATGTCCCAAGCTGAGACACCTCAAGCTGTATTTTAATTGAAGCCATTTTCTCCTATGTTTTATGTTTTTTAATTGTTTAAAATGGATTTTAACTTGTGAAATGCAATTTTTATCTGTATCTCCGTACGTAGATAAAAGCACTCTTCAGTAAAGGTGTTAAGTCTAAAGCAAAACTAACAGTAACATTTTGCACTTGACTGTTGATTTCACAGACTGGAACAAAGAAACAATAGGTCTGTGCAGTATTCAAAGTGAGGCGCTCTTCTTCTGTGTTCATAGAAACCCCTCTGTAACCTTCTCCTCTGGTTGGGAATGCCTAGTCTTGTTGCCTTTTGATCTTTTTTACTCACATTCCTGATCAGATTCAGGAATTAACAGTTCCTAAACACTGGGGAAAATTGTAATTCCTTTCCTTCTTTCTACTTTAAATGTAAGGAGTATTTTCAACTTTGGTATTTTTAATAAGTGACCAAAAGTTAAATAGGCAAGCACAAACTTAAGTCATGAAGAAAATTATGTTATTGTGTTTCTCTTAATACTTTGCAAGCATACCTTAAAAAACAACAAAAACCCTTCATTATTAGATACAGTGTTAAAAAAAAAGGGAAGGGGGAGGCATGTAAAAGAATTGATGTTTTTAATTTTTTCCCTAAGTTTATTCACTTGTAGAAACCTTCTAGTCCGAGATATACACCTTTCTCCCCTTCACAGCACTTTATTGAACTATTACATTTTTTTTTCTTTTGTAAGAGCTCTTCAGGTTTTACCATTGATTTTAAAAAGAATTCCAGTTCAAGTGTTTTAGCCTTGTGCTTACCATTAAGCATACGTCCAAGCTCTACAGATTCCAGATATTATTACCAAGACAGGAAAAAGGTTTCTCTCTCTGGAGGAGACATTCTCATACTGCGGGTGAGCATTTTAAGCTTTCCCTGAGGGTCAGGCCTCAAGGCATTAGAGATGTTTTTGTAAGAAAGCAAAAGAGTAAGTCCTCCCTAGAAAAAAAGCTATCTGAAAACATTGCTATCCCAGCCCTGTACTTCTAATTTTGAGAATGAGATGTCTACAAGAAACATGGGGCTCCTAAATGAATCCTAGCAAAGATTTGACACTGGTTTCAGCTAAATAAACCTCTGAGCCATAACTGCTATGGTAGAGGTATGTCACACTTGCTTTACAAATGCATTTTGAAACTGTTACAGGCAGTCCAGCCTCTCTTCTCTAAAAATACATTATATAGCAGCAAAAGCTGGCATAGTATAAGTCACTGCAAATACAGGCAAGTACTAGTTAAATATCTTATTAGGGATGCTGTTGTTCAACTCTAAATTACAGTTGCCCAGTATTTTCCTTTATAAAGGACTTTTGTCACCATTTCTCTGAGAAATAACACATCTCCCATATTTACAGCAAGCCATAGACACTCACCAAGAAAAAAACTATTTGGCTTATAAAAGTGCTTTTTATTTATCCCATAATGCAGCACTGTATTATAGCTGCATACCAAAAATATTGCATTATTTTAATGATTTTTCTAGTTTTAAAAATCTCCTTTAGCTCATAATGCTTGTTAGATGCTGCATTTTTAGAATGTGGTGAAGTCGTGTCTTTGAATCCTACTTGCAAGTTTACGCAAAAGAAGAACAACCATGCCAGATTTTAATACATGCAATTATTTACCTAACAAGAACATACATTAATGAAGATGGTACATCACCCTGAAGAATAACTGCTCTTATCTTTTTATTTTCATTCTGCAGATTATGATATTGTTATCTTGCCTTAATGTATAGCCATAGGATCATGGGAAAAATTGAGGTTGGAAGTGACCTCAGGAGGTCCTCTACTCCATCCTCCTGCTCAAATGTGCACTACGAAGCTATTGTATGAAATGTGAACTGTAAAAATTCTGAAGTGTCCACAAGGCCACTGTTGTTCTTCCATGAGCTGGAAGGATTTGTAGTTCTCATCACATGTCCTTATTCTCTTTGTCTCTGCTGGCAGGTTTCCTCTGTGACATGGATAACAGTGGGGACCTGGACTCTAGTTTTCCTTGCTGTGGAGTCTTTTCATATCAAAGGAGAAGAGCTCTCTGGACACAGTTCAGGTGTATGAATCAATTAACTTAGCTTGGCTAAAAGCAAAAATAAACAAGAGTACTCCTATCACTATGATTTCCAGCTATTTTACTGATATTTTCATTTGATTTCTCAGTGACAAACTTAGAACCTCATTTAAGTAGTCAGACAGTGAATCTGATCATTGAAATGCTAGTAGATTAGGAGGAGAGTGCATGATAACAATTGTAGGAAGGGTATAGCAGAAATGAAACCAGCTCAGAACCAGCACACTCATAGCTTGTAAGACTGGGATCTGACTAACTCTCCAAAAAGTAGGTGCCTAGTCTAAGCTGATCACCTAACTTACCTCCAATAGCTAAAAAGAAAGACAGCACTGCTGATAGGCACTGTATGACTCAGCACACATTTTAGATATTGCCTCTCTTTCTGTCACCTGAATACAGGGGATGCTTAGCTGACTAGCTTAATCTAACCACTTAACATTGAGATGAATAAAGCTATGTGAGGTGAACCCTGCTTTTGGTGTGCCATAAATTCAGTCATATAGGCTTGTAGACCTTGAAGTCCAATGGGATTTCTGTATATGTAAATACTGCAGGATGAAAGCTCCAGAAACACTGGGTGGGCAAAGACCTTTACTTGTGTGCAAGAGACATTCATCTTCATTGTTGCTGGTTTCTCAAATGTGTATTAGGCGATGAGGGGACCTACAGGCAAACAGCATCAGAGTCATTCCCAGCTGTACCTGAACCTGGAAGTACACCTTTTAGTGGCTATGAATCAGAGGATGCTCTAAAGATGAGCACACACACATGCCTTTTATCATAGACTACCCTAGCGCATATCACACGGAGGAAACCACACGTGCCTATTGCTAGTCCACATCATCTGGGTATGACCCACAGAGGGAAGGCTATACCTATCCTACTCCAAGAGTCCTACAGCGGTGCCAGAGGTGTTGCAGCCTCCACAGTCAGCACTCTCTTCAGCAGGAAGAAAGAAGTCTCGAAGGAGCTAGTGTGTGACATGCTTATTCTTAATTTTTTCATCACTACCCATAGAGAATGTTGTGACCGTTGAATGCAGTATCACATTCAGATCTGAGTTTTCTTGGACTGAGAGTGTACATGGCTAAATGAGGCAAAGATCATTTTATTTATTCAGGTAGTATTTCAGGCTCATTCTTTACCTCTTTGAGATTAGACCTTTAATACAATTAAGATCATTTGGAAATTTAAACTAAAGAAAATAGTTAGCTTTGTTACATAGCTACATTTCACGCTGAAAGATTACTGTATTTCTGCTCCATAATTCCATATTGTCAGGTCCATTTATTTTCACATAGAGTTACAAGTATTATTATTATTTTTTTTTAATTTCTGATGCCTTATGTTGTCTGACTTCTCACCCCTTGTCACTTTTCTACAGCTGAGACCAGTTGACCTTCAACTTATAATCTGTATCCTGTCTTGGAGGTAGCTTTCTATCCAGACTTTTCAAATAACTGATCTGTTTTCCTTTCTTTGTTAAATCTCTTTCAACAATTTTTTTTTTTCTGTTTTAAATTCCTTTTCCATTTCAGTCACTGATCTGTTGCAGCAACTCAATGTAGCCAATGTTTTTGTAGTCCACATTGTTCCAGGAGTGACCTGATGGCATATCATCTTGAGCCAAGTGTGCAAATCAGAAGAGGAATCAGGTAAACAGTGACACTGGTAAACATTTGGGCATTTACACTAAAGTTGTACAAGCCCCTTCTCCTGTTATCACCTTTGTTTTCTGTTGCAGTGAACCCAAGCATAATTGACTCCCAAAGTATGTATTAAAATCAGTGTAGTGAAATCATACCTGCTATAAATCAGTACATCTCCACTGAGATCAGCAGAAACTGGAAGGATTCCCAACTCCTTCTGATTCAGAATTATAATATATGGTAATAATATGAAAATTGGAATATAGTTTACTCATTTGTCAGACATTTGTCCTTCCTCAAACAGTGTTACAATACATTTAAAGCCCTGTTTCGTACATTTATTCCCCTCTGCTGATAATCAGAATTTCCCATGCCAGGTATCATTAGTGGCAAAAAATATTTCTAGGGGTCTTCATGTTATTGTAGTGACAACAAAGAATAAGTATTCCTAAAGTTGTCACACATTTTGTTTCTAGATTTCGTTTTCCCAAGGAATACTCTATTGTCTCCACCTTCAGAATGAGAGAGGACAGCTCTAAGACAACATGGGACCTTTGGGAGATAAAGGACAAAGATGGGACTGATCAGTTCAGGCTACATCTCCATGGAGGAAGCAAGTCAGTTGATATCTATAGTGCAGCCGGAGAACCATCCTGCAGTAAGAGCACCGTATTTGAGAACATGGAGAAAGTTGGGTTTTTTTTAGAGAGCCTGGCATAAGCTTGCCCTCAGTGCTAGGATAAATCARTTCACTGTGTTTGTAGACTGCTGGCCCATGGGCACAGCCCCTGTCAGTCATGATGGAGCAGTGAGGGCTGATGGAGACTGGTGAGGCAAACCCAGGATGGTGTTACTCCATGGGTGAGTACCAGGGGCCTTACTCTGCACCTCGATCCACACTTGACCTCGGCAGCCAAGCTACTCTTTGCATAGCTCTGGTTGTGTATTATGACAGCATGAATTTATTACTTCACTAACTTCTACCTTTGGAAATAATCCCTGCTAAAAGCAGATCTGCAGTTACTAGTCTGGGCCCCAGGAACAGGGCTTGTTTTATTTCAGAAGCAGAGGATGTGTCCTGCAATAACTAGAAGCAGTGACTTGCTCAAAAGCCTTCAACCCTTCTATTTAACAAAAGAAGCAGAGTGTTCTGTTCTCTGCACCCTGCTTTGATTCCTCCAAAACAGAGTACAGAATAAGTCTCTGTCCCATAGCCAAAATAATCCATGAGAATCAAAAGAACCCTCATAGCATTTGCCTTCCCTCTGGGGCCCTGACTTGCCACAGAAAGCCACCACTGGAAAATTACAGTGCCATCCAACCCAGGAAGCTTAACACAGGACTTTATAGGCAATGAAATTCTAGAAACTGACTCCCACCTGAGATCACTTCAGACCTTAACACTCTCCAAGCTAAACACAAAATATACTACCTCGAGGTTTAACATTCCCTCAACGAGCTCTTCAGATGCAAGCACCACAGCACCAGAAACCCACTTCACCCCTTGCAGAGACAAATCCAAAAACCTACCAAGCTCTTTCTCCCACAAACTGAGAATGAATTGTTACACTTGGTTCTATATTTGGGAAGAGCTCGGACATACTGGTAATGGTGTCTGAATAGATGAGCAGATAGACTGGAGTTAGACTGCAACTGTTCAGGAATTTTAGAACCTGTATTTCTATTTATTTGCCCTGAAGGCTGATGTGCAACAGCTTGAACTTTATATAAACCATAACAAGGCAGCAGAGGAAACCTGCTGTGAAGTTCCTGGAGTGGTGAGCTCACTGACTGCAAATAATACATCCCTGTGGTTTCTTTTCCCTGCAATTCTAATTAAATACATTTGCCTAATTTTCACTGTTGTTCTTCCCTTCACCTCTTTTCATCCTTACAGGAAGATGAGCAGGTGAGTTTCCTACTTTATGGATTGGTAAATGTGGAAATTAGAAATACATATTTTCTCCTGCTTGGAACACATGAGGAAAGGGCATACCAATTACTGTTTAAGAGTGCCAAGTATAGCCCAGCTATGCTCTATTAATTTGCATTTCTTGTTGCCTGTTTCTTCCCCTCCCCTCAAGTGTGCTGGCTTGGGATACATGGAGACCCCAGCAGATTGCAGCAGTGATCTTAGAGAGCCAGGTCACGTCAGTTTTCCTGGTACACAGGTAAGGACGACAGACAATTACTGATTAATGTAGAGCAGGCCTGTAACAGAACATGAAGCATTAGGGTTTTGCAGAAATGTAATATTACCCATTTGCTTAAAAGGGAAAGTTTGTTTAAAAGTATTAAAGGACTAAGGTGGAAAAACTGGTCCTACTGGAATCAGTAGTCAGATCCTTGTTCTTTGAGTGGAGCCAGAACTTCATCCCCAATCTCCAGGAGGCACAGCCTCTCTCCTTATGGCTGCAAATCAAATTCCCCTTAATTTGCCTAAGATTACAAATAGGTGGGGTTACTCTGATTTATGCCTGCACTGGAATTTGTGTGCAAGTTTCAGCTCTAGGGCCATTGCAAGCATAAGTTTTGGAGAAGAGATGCTTCTTCTAGTCTTAAGATTTTCCTTTCTTGACTGTAACTTAACAACAAGCGACTCTTTATAGGCATGTTAGCATTTACCAATAGTGATGTACGCTGGGTTGGGGAGGATGCATACAAATCAAAGGCAGTAAAATATTAGTAACCTGCAACTTACTCACACAACACCAATGAACATCTCTGCTCTGAAGTCTTGACCCACTCTCCTGTCTCTGTGACATACAGTGCATTATCATGTTACAGTGTTCCATCAGAAGCACTGATGTATGGTGTCCCAAGCCATTAAAATAAAGATTACTGATTTATATTCTTTGTAGTTAAGTGTGACCATGGGACTGTTCCTCCATGTGAGACTAACACAGCATGGCTGAAGCACATTTACGTCTGAGAGAAATCAGTGGAAGTGAAGACTGCTCACAACCATGTCTTCCCAGAAAAGTTTTCATGCTCTTCTTCCAAGGGATGAAAGGTGGGGGGGAGGGGGGAGCATCTAGCCATTATAGGGATGACAACCATATAGTCACACATAGTAATAGCAAATAATACTTATTTCATTTTTAAGCATCTGATGAATAGTGTGTTTTTCTTCCTCGTGCTCTAACTTTAGTCCCACTATAAAGGCCGGTATCTTGCATTTGAACTCTGGCTAACAAAGAGCTGTAGGGTCTGTTTAAAATGTGCAATACATGAAACTCCAATAAGTGCTGAGTTAAAAAAAAAAATCACTGATTTCTTGCATTTATATTCCCAGCCACTCTAACACCTACACTGATGTTTATCTGGACAGCTTTTCATCCAGAATTCCTTCTGTGTTTAGGTAGCAAACACATTTTTAACCAATTATAATATTTCTGGTTGTTAGTACTAAGAAGGAAAGTCTGGTACCTTGGCTGAGCACTGAACATCCACAACTGATAACTCAGACACTGCCTCTCAATGAAACTTTACAGGATCATTAAGGTTTAAGATAGATGCTTTCTTTTCTTATTTAATTTTCCCCACAGCAACCACTTTCAGACTAACCTAACATTCATACACATAAAATTCACTAATCATATAAGCATGTAGCACATACAGGTTATTGCAGACCAGTATCACCAATGGGCACCAAGTGTTGCACAATTGCCTTTTACATAACCATTTTCATCCCTTATTCATACTTCGTGAATAATTATGCTACCATAATGTCAGCTTGAAAATGATTTTATCTTACCTGTGATGCCACTACTAAACAGTTACCATTACCTATTTATTCTTTATATTTGACAGGTTGACTCAGACCCTGTAGGCTCCAAAGGACCCTCTGGCTACTCAAGAGCTATGGTAAATGATCAAAACTTAAATAGTGCATGTAGTTACAAACAGCATATTTTAAAACAATTTATATTAACTATCCTACCTGTCCTCAAGTGTAGATGATAGTTTAGGAGATGAATCCTTGGGCATAGAATTATCTGGTGCCTATAAGTCATCTAAGCACAAATACCAATTGCTATGTTCTTTTATTCCCTGGCCTTCGTTAACTACCACCCTTTTTTTGTTATCAGGTGCCAGGTACTAGGCATTAAGCAAATCAGCAGAATTTTAATGGCTTTTTTTTCATCTGGYTCTAAAAAGATAGATTTTTTCCCACAAAGCACATGTGTTTGAAAAAATACCATTTCTGATTTGTATAAAAATCACTGCATTACACCTTTGGCTTGTCTGAAGAAAGAGGTAAATTTGGTTCTGAAGGTGGGGAAGCCAATATTTTACATTGCCTCATATCTCACCTTTAATAATAAACTTTACTTAATTAATTATTACATAACCATGTCATCCTTGTTTACTTATAGAGTCCTGCCCTATATTTAGCTTGTCATATTTCCCAGGCAAAGACTATCTTTTGTTATTTGTTTCTATGAAGCCAAGTAGCTCAGGATGTTGATCCTTCATCGACCCTTTGAAAGTTAGTTTTGACTAATTAACAATCAATAATGAATAGTGATTTTTGTGTTTGTGTTATTATGCTGAAAAAAAAGGCACACTTGATTGAATGGATCTACTTTTAATTGTCTGAATTCTCTGTCATAGGGAGATCCTAGTTTACCATTTTCACTGGGTAAATCTAAACTGAAAGAAGACATGGTACACAATTAATACTTTTCATTTGACATTGTTTGCTAGAAGCAGCTGGGTAAGGATCATTGTTATCATACTACTAATTCTAAAGTCAAAAGTAATAGCTGTTTTTGCATTCCAGTATGATGTTGATAGGAGTGGGAAAGGCAGTTGCTCGTCTGCCAAAGTGGAGAAGATATGGAATGCCATCCTAATTGCAGTTTGCATTTCTGTGATTTGATCTTGTTGCTTTGTTCATAAGAAACTCAGATCCAGCAAGGTGAGTATTGTCAAAAGTAACATTTCACTGCAAGTGGGCATTTAATCATGATAACTTCTGACACCATTATTTGTAAGAAATGTTTCAGTTCAAACAGCAGTGTGTCTTCTTTTCTATAAAAATGACTTATTCCTATATTTATATTGTTTTCTCCCCACCTTTGGGTTTTTGGATTTTTTTAATACAGTCTTGATAGGACATTAAGAACAAAGTGAAGGACTAAGATACTACTCTTCAGATCCTTTTCTCCATGGTTGCACCTCAGAGTCACAAATAACAGTATCAAGGCTCTTGTTCACCTGTAAATGGAGAACTATCACAATCCCCTTTTTCCTGATATATCTTGGGTAGAAGTAACAAATCTGAGTAAAGGTATAGCTTACATAGTTTCTAGATGTTATTCCTCTTAATACAATGGCATGAGGACACATCCCTAGCTGTACTCTTTTCTGTCATCCAGTTTTTTATGTTCTAATCCTGCAAGGAGCTGTGTAAGAGTCCCATAGATTTAATGCATCTGTCAACCTACATTATAGCTTTACCTGATGGACTTGCACTGGGACAGATCACTGCAAATAAAACAGCTAAGATGAAGCCACTGATGCCCAGAGGAGCACCTAGATATAGTCCCTAGGTGTGGCTTAACAGTCAGTGGAAGCCAATCCTAAAACCACACCATTCCTGAGCAGCTCTACCTTTTCTACATTTTTTTTTTTTAATGCATTGATTTCCATTTGCATCTGTTCCCTGGTCAGGCTATACAAGAAACAGCAGGAGGAGTGCAGGATTCCCTTTTCAGTCACAGGCCATACTTAGATCAGCATAATTTGCCTGTGAAACTACATTCCTAGATAAGCTCAAGGAGCACACAGAAATACACTGTCTGAAAACCATTGCTTTGCTTTGGGATGCCAGGTGCCTGAGAGCACTGGCCCAGCTCTTGCTGAAGTCAAATACTCTGACCTGGATTTGCAGTAAAGCTTTCCCAAGAAATTTTATTATGTGCAAATAGACTAAAATAATAAAACATTGTTTCAGCTTTGTTGTTTTGACTAGGGTCTCCAAAGAACACTGGGAAGACAAGGACCTCCAACACTTGATAGACCCAAGGTAATTACTTGATGGCATTGCTGCAGAATCAGCCTACCAAATCCAGCTAGATGTAAATAAAATGAACTTCAAATAGTCTTTTAAGAAGGAGGAAGAAGCAAAAGTCATCTCAAAAAACAGTTTAAGATGAAGCTGAAGTTTGGCAGGAGGATCCATGCCATAGGTATAAAAGGGAGCAAGAACTGCACGACCATATATCTTACTCTGACTGTTCAGATCTATGGGACATGAAGATCAATGGGGCAATTCTCCATCTTAACTGTTCTCCAGAAAAGGGCAGTTACCTGTACGGGGTTAGGGAGCAAAAGGAAAATAATAATTTACTGGTGATATAAACCTGGGAACAAGGAGGAAGAGGGAAAAGGGCCTCATACAAGAGCCCCTCTGATGTTACAGGGGTGGCACAATCCATTGCTTGGAGTTGCATCTTCAAAGTGAGGAAGGACTCAGTCTGACAGAGACTGTGAATTGTTTCTGGGTGCGTCTCTGCACGTTATTGATTAGAGAAACAAGCAAACTGGAGTTTCAAGCCCATATCCAAGGCTAGGAAACAGGCTGCAGGTAATCTGTATTGCATTGAGGGGCCTCCCAAAGAAGCAGATTTTCTCCACACAACAGCTCTCCAGATATAGTATGCTACTTCTGGTTATTCCAGCCCCTTCTCTAGGGGTGGTCAGTCTAAGGTAGTCCTTGCAGTTAGAGGGACCCAGATCCCTAGAGGTGCACACATCACGCGGCAGCACAACCTTTTACCCTATGTTGTGCAGTTCAATGAAGTTTTGAAAACACTGCACACTGATTTTGCTATACTTTGTGTCACTGGCTGGCATGTGCCTTCAGATGATTGTGCAGTGACATGGGGTGGGGAAAGGGGCATCTGAGCCCAATTTGAACTGAACTTGCCCTATTCCTTTATCATATGAAATCTGGTTACAGTTTTGAGAAGTGATCATGACACAGAACTTGCAATGCACTGACAGAGGACTGGCTGTGGAGACTGAAGAAGTGCAAGTATAATTTAGAGAAGAATAAACACCTGTGTTGAAATAACAGCTCTCCAGTCTTTGTTTCAGGGCTTTGCTGGTGCTAAAGGAGCCAAAGATTTCCCTGGAGAACAAGGATAGACAATAAATCTACAGCAGGGCAAACCATCACGTGCATCTCTGTYGATGCTGAGAACAAGAGTCATGAACATACAAGTCCTTGCTGTGTTTATGGTCAATTAAGTTCACAGGAATCTCACACAGCTAAGTCATAGTATAATGAAGCAGATTTAAGTGCTATACCCCTAACTGCAGAACTTACTATTTGCTTTGGTTGTGCTCACTCAAGTAGTCCTTAATAAAACCAATAGGATCTTTAGCAATGAGACAGCCCCAACACACAGTATTGGTGCACCAGAGAGGCCCAGACAAACCCTATRCATCCTAGCCCCACTGCTATAACAAGAACACCTGTGTAGGGCCACCTCTGCTATTTCTGCCCTCTCATGATATACCTTTCCCCAGAACTAACCCTTCTGACTCCAGCAGGAGTGAGCAGTCAAAGACCCAGAAGAAATGGCAAAACCAGGCTTTAGGAAGGATTCAATGACTTTTAGCAGGCTTGGCTGAAAGAAGAGGACTACTGAGAGGTATCTGCTCTTTTAGGTTGCTATTTCTGCACAAGTTCAAGGTCCATCTTACTTTAAAAGGGTGCAAAGCAGTTGGGCAGTCTGCCTTTATCAGCCAAAGGACAGGATTCAAATGCAGAGCTGTATGGGTAGACAGACACACTGTAGCCTTGAGGAGATTTTATTCATGACTGTAAAATGAATCAAATTATTACTAYACAGAGTGATTATTCCTGACTGTAGTCTTTGCAGAATTCTGAGATCTAAGACTGGTAAGATAATGATTTGTCAAAGGTGATGTTGTAATGCTTGTCATTCAAAGGATCACTGTCTTTTTGATGTTGTACACTGTATACCACGGAAGGTTTCAGGCAACTCAATTATAGCACTATTCCTTTAATTTTACTTTTACCTAGAGATATCCAGGAGTTGTGGGAGAGACTGGAGAAGATGGGTCTAAGATATGAAACAATGTCCGGTTTGAGTTTAATCCTACATCACTGAAGTCAATGGTGCCAGAAATTTCTGCAACAGCAAATAAAACCTTTTTTTTTTTTTTGGAAATCGCCAACATCCTGCCTATGGAACAGCACCTTATTCTTACTACTGGAAGGGCTTCACTGCAATACTTTGGCTGCATTCCTTAATGTAGTGTAGAAAGTGCCATTTCTCTGGTTTGCTGAAAGGCTAGCTTGAGGGGTGAGCTGGAGGATTGGAAGGAACAGTTCCATACCTTTCTAAATTGGCCTAAAATCAGAGTTAATCTCTTGTGCCTGATGATGGCTAACCAAAAGCATGTGAGTGGGATGTGAGGTGTGAACTTCCAGCTTTCAAGCAGTTCCTGTTCCCCGGTTCTATACAAGAAATACATTTCTAGTAGTGTCAAAGSAGATCCTGAGTACTAAATTCACTCAGATACACAAAAATGAGTTAGATCCTCTGCAACACTGATGAACAGTGGGCAAGATGGGGAGCCTTATTTTGAGTGCTTTGTTATTTCCAGGGGGATGGAGAGTATGTGGAAATCTCGGGAATGGATGGCAGTCCAGGAAAGGATGGGAGTAAGGTTTATTTCAAGATGTTTATGAAGCCAGTTTTCAGGCACTAGGAGCATACCCTGACAGAGATTTAATTGTTTCCCCAGGGTCCCTTGGGAATCCCAGGACAGGAAGGCAAGACAGGACCCATGCAACCAAAGGTAGCGACACTGTAGTTAGTGCATGAAATCCCAATTTTAGCACTCACAGTAATCAGGACATGGGGGGAGAAAATACCCACACAATAGGAAAAGACAATGTCTTCCAGGGCTTTACCTTCCATAAGTACACAATTGACTTTGCAGCTAAAAACTTTGCCAAAAATCTAAGAGTAGCTAAAGAACTCCAGATGATTTCCAAAGCCTTTTTTTATATATATATGATTACGCTGAGAGACTTCCCACRTAATCCAATAATATGCTTGGCTATTCCTGCTGCGTTCTAAGCTTCCCCTTTCCTGCCACTCAGACTTGCTGTAAAAATGAGCTAGAAATACGGTTTTCTATCTTTTTTCCAGAACTGAAAAAAAAGTTTCCATAAACTGTGATGAGTCCAGCTTAAACTCTAAGATTCACCTTAACTGTGTAGTGAAACTGGATCAAAGCCTATTACTGTTAAGTGTCCTTTCCCAGAAACRAATGATCACAGATGTTTTCAACTGTCTTTGCAGGAAGATGAGGGTGAGCAAGGTCAAAGATGTCCCCCAGGAAGAGTAGGCTTTATGGTGAGGGATATGCTATGCATCCCAATCCACTTCTTCACTAGTGGAGCTTTGGTACCAGTTCTACAGGTACCATCAGTATCTGATGTGGCCCCTGTATAAGTGGCAGCCTGGACCTGTCCATATGCTGGCATAGTAGCTAGCAGTGACTTCTTTTACTGTTTCAAATGCCATTTGCAGGCTGCAGTGAAAGCTGAGCAGGAAAGGCCATGGGCTGGAGGGGAGCTGAGAGCTGGCAGGAGAATGCCCCAGTGTTAAGGTCAGTCATGTGCCTTTCCCTGGCTGACTGAAGTCATGCTGTGAATGATGTGAATATCTGAGGCACAGGTGGGGCTAGGGGAGGCATTGCCTCCCTGCTACAAGCCACTGCTCCCCTGGGCCAGATGTTCAGGGCACAGTGCAGCCATAGCTCAGCAGGTCACCGGGAGAGAAGGTCACCTAAAGGGCCAGGAGAACCAAAGGTGTTTCCAAGGTTGCCAGCAGGAGGGGAAAACCTTTGTCCATAGGAGCTGCTTTTGCTTCCAAAGGCTGGGGGGGGGKGGGGGGTGGAGGGGGTGGAAATGGAGAGGAAAAGATTTCTTGATTTTTTCTGGTGAGCTGCTCACCAAAACTTTGGGGGAATTCAAGATCTGAGTCTGAAATTTGACTTAGTTAAATATCTAAACTGTGTGTATCTTTAACCAACAGAACTGAAAAGCAGGCAAAGCTGCAAGAGATAAAATCTGCCCCAAATGACGTCTGTAAGAAAAATAAGCCAAATTTTCCCATGGCAATCCAACTTATAAACTTCTCACTAAGTATATATAAAAATAACCCAAGTAAGGTAACATGTTATTAATGTTAAGTAATATTAAGCAAACATGTAATTGATCTTTCAAGTAGCCTCTATACCCATTACCCRGTAGTGAAATCCAGATGGAGTCGGTCATTTTATATTCTCTAAAACGAGTCTCAGTTTAGATTAGTTTAGGACTTACATGCACAACCATGTTAGTACAGTCTAACAAGTCTTCTGAGCCATGCTGGAGTCATATGCAAGTGCTTTCAGACCACACCAAATACAAGGCAACTCAGCTTCTTTACCAGTGATGAAAGAGGAATTAAATCACTTTACTTTTCATTTGTGGAAAACAAGGAACATGCATGATCCCAGTTCCACAGGTGTATGGCAGGTGTACAGTAACTTATTACACACTACAGTTACTATCTCTGAGCTGACCTGTTTTTTGACTTGATTTTTTTTCTTCAGGTTGACCAGTGCTTTGAAAGCACAAGGACACTTCACACAGGCTCTTCTGCCACTATTACAGAATGAAAAAAAAGAGAGATCAGTTAAGGACAGAATAACTAGATTTATGAAAATCTGCTTGAATTCTCTCACTGGCTAATTTCTCTTTTCCGTTCAGGGCTCCAAAGGTGAGACGGAAGATCCTGGCCTACCTAGTAAACCAAGCCTCAAAGGAATAACAGGCCAAAAGGTAAAGACCTATTGTTAATGGTGTATGATAAAAAAAAAAACCCACCTTCCTATAAAAGAGTACTTTCTGTTTGTCTGCTTTACAAGGGGCTCAAGGTAAGACTGGAGATGATAGTCCAAAGGTATGGCTTGTTATTTATTTTTGAAATAAACACTTGTACAATGTGGCCATAAATGAACTACTGCACAGCTGCTCCATGATGACAGATGTAATATAACTTACCAGGCCTAGGCATGGTGTTTCCATGGGGCAACAGAGCAACCTTTGGGGAGAAGGGGCATTTTGACAGCACTCCGGTATCCCCATTTGGCATCAGTGGAGCCCAAAGGCAATGATGCTGACCCCTGCCTGCCTGCAGGAAGGCTTCCCATAGCACTAGCTTAGCAGGTGAGTTATACAGTGCTGACACAGATCATCCACGGATCTTAAGTCACTGCAATGAATGATTTTTTTCATACACCTTCCTACAAAATTAGTCCCCATTTTAGAGATGGGGAAAATGTCAGAGACTGTGTTTTGGTGACCTCCCATAGACCACACAGCAGATCAATAAGAAAAGGCCCATGGGAGACATGATTCCCAGCCTCCCTTTGTATCGAAACCACTAGAAAAACAACTTCCAGTGTAATATCAAATTCTTTCCCAGGACTCCTCCTAATGMAGCACTGGTAACACTCACACACAGCTGAGCTTAAAGGCTCATATTTTCTGCTCCTTCTGACCCAGGCAATAAAAATCTCTACGGAGAGAATGGGCAAGACCATTGAGCTGGATTCCCTCTTTTATAGGGTGATACTGTAAGAAAAGGAGACAAAGGGATGCTGGATCAAAGGTAGAGCCCGTGTTCTTTGAAGTTCAAGTAACTGATAATTTCTGATCCTTGTAAACCCAGTTTTTACTATTTCTGATTATTCTTGGACAGGGTGATGACAGGGACAGAGGAGACAAAGGACAAGTACATGATTTTTTTTTTCTTTTTTTAATCATGATGTCCATTGCAATGGGACAAAAGCCTGGGGAGAAAAATGTCATTTCCAGTCCTACTCCCTATGCCATTGCTATGGAAAGCTCTTATCCCGGGACAAATACGCTTCCAGTAAGGAGGGCTTGGGAGCTTGTGTACAATTTTGCCCCAGCTGGTGCTCCCAGTACTATAACGTATTCAGTGTTAGCTATAGATAGCATGAGGGGAAAAAAAAGCACTGAATCTCTGGCTCTGTATATGCTGGGTATGCCTCCCTGGTTAGGGGGAGCATTGCACAGCCATGCATGCCACAATCCCCAGCCTGTAATAGCTATGGCTTTTGTCCAGCTTAGCTTTTTCAAGGGAAAACAGTTGTTGCCACTGTGTTCAGAAGTAAATCAATATCCCGTGGTCTGTTGGTACAGTAACAGGTAAGGGTAAGCTCCCAGGGCTCAAGAAAGGGGGCAAGGAAATTCCCAGGAAGGAATCTCCTTGAGGAAATCTCAGGTGAGAACAAAAGACAAAATAGTGTTTCAGGGACCCACATCCCATCACTGTTCTAGCCAGAGACTTCTTGTTCCTCTAACCCAAAACCAGTTCCTCTCAAACTGTCTTGATCTGTGCATATTTATGCTTACTTTTGAAGGAGGAAGTATTCTCAAAGTGCTGTTACCAGGTATTGCAAGTATTCAATCAGGTAATCAAAACGTGTTGGATGGGGAGGAAGAACTGGTCATGGGCAGAGAGCAGTGGGAATGGCTAGACAGTCAAAGCAGGTATTTCAAAACCCTGACATTCTGCTAAGCTCTGAATAAGTATATATGCCTGAGATGAACCTTCTGCCTGAGAAAGCCTGGCCCTTGGGAGTCAGAGAGGCTACATAGTTTGAACCCACAGAGAATTAAGAGCACATATCTCTGTAGCAAAATCTCTCCCAAAATAAGTCACTGAAGACTATATAACACACTAGCAGAGCTGACCAGCTCTCTCATCTGCCATTCAGCTTTCCAGAGGCTTTGGACTGCATTATGCAAACATCAGCAGAGAAAATTTAGAGCAAATAATGATGCTTTGAGATATAAAACTCACTTGCACAGAAATCTTGGAGC
Source organism: Apteryx rowi (assembly GCF_003343035.1). NCBI lineage: Eukaryota > Metazoa > Chordata > Aves > Apterygiformes > Apterygidae > Apteryx > Apteryx rowi. Next base: position 819,745 of record NW_020450008.1, read on the forward strand.
TGAAGCCAGTCCCTTCCAAAATGCTGCAGGAGGGTGTTATTCATACTTTGGAGATAAGAAGAACCTCCTATAATTTCCTAACATGAAATGGCCCATTACAGCTCAGAAGAAACCCCATTTCTGCCTTTCATGTTGTGTTTGCCCTTCTATTCATGGTACTCTGAGACARTTGTCACAGGTATGTGCAGACAAACAGATGGACAGGGAGAGGTGGATGAGTAAGAAAAGCAAGACCAGGGTCTTTATTTCCATTTTCATTGCTGTTTTTCCCTTCTCTCTGGGGAATTTTGAAGGGAGAAGGCAGCCCTCCTGGCCCAGCTGGTCCTAAGGATGAAAGAGGCTTTCCTGGATTACCTGGCCCCAGAGGTTTCTCTGACCCCATTGGAGAGACGAGAGCAGAAGACCCCCCTGACCCTCCAGGACCACCTGGACCAGAAGTATGTCTCATCTCCTCTCCTCCTTTATAGTGCTATTTCTCAGACCTTCTTGGGAGCTCAGGCTCTTTTTCTTAGGGTTGGCATTTCTTTTCCCCCTCCCTCTGTTGCTTAGATCTGCAGGATGATGGTAGCACTTACAGCAGAGCTGTACTCGTCTGTAACTCACAGTCCCTAAGAAACACACTGCAAAAGCAGCCTAACATTTATTGTGTGAATGATAGTCATGTCCTATCCCATTCAAGTTCAGCTAGAAGTGGGAAGCACTGGGCACCTGGATGCTTGATGGGTCATTCAGAACAGCTGGTTTAATCAAAAACCAGTTTTCCCCACAGGGTGATGGGCATATCACAAGTCTGCCTCAGATTTGGTACTAATCAGTGCCTTTGATAGTAGCCTCTGCAGAAAGGCCAGAAGTAAAGATGATATAAGAGCTCTGCTGCTTCATATGGGCTTTTCTTCAGCTGCTTTGCAAGCCAGGGGCCAAAAATAATGGACAGAGACAGGACTCCTAACTTCACCCTCCGGCCTAGGCTCACACTGCCCAGATAGTTCGTAACTCTTTTCCATGCTCCTCTGGGGACAGCTCACCTAGTACCTGCTCCWTGCCTCTGATCTGAATTAGAAGACAATTTCAATTTTTAGAGCCAGGAGTGGAACATTTTCCTAATGCCTAGGAAAGTAAGTTGGCAAATATTCTGTTGGTTTGTTATTTTCAAACAAAAAGGCCTTTACTCTTTGCCTCCTTCTCCCTCCCACCACCTTCTCCATACTTCCAGGCATAAAAACACCTATTGCCTCTATCCCTTGGGTATATAACAAAATGAAAATGGGATTACCAACATTATTCAACACACCGGGCAACAACCCAAGCAGTCCTTTTATTTGGGGGGCGGGGGAGGGAGAGAGGGGTTAGAGAAACCCTGACCAAACTGCCTGAAACTTTGTGGTTTGGCTSCAGCAGGAGCAATGCTGAGGCTGCTCAGTGAGTAGAGAAGGATTTAAGCAGTGTGAAATGGGGCTCCTACAAGGTCTGCAGCTGGAAAGATGGCCTCTGCAGTCTGCACAGAGCACAGGTTTGTTAAAAGACAGGGAATATTGACTGCAACTACAGCATCCCTGCACTATCTTTCTACTCATTGCTATTTATTATTGTAAACTCTGAAGAAAGTGGGATTAGTTGGGATACACCTCGCCTCTGCATGGTTGCCCAGAGTTAGTGCAAACACCACAGGCAGCTGCTTGCCAGTATATGGCACTGGTTATTCCTCATTCTTTGTACTCGCCCAGCCACAAATAAGTGCAGCATGGCAGTAATTGCCAGCTCCCCCTTCCCTTATGCAACTATGAAATTGGCTGATAAGAGGCCTTTCTTTACAGCTTTGCCCAAGTCAGGCGTGATACCATATGGCTTTGGTGATTGTTCTCCACATGCAGTGGGTCAAACTGAGCAATACATAGACTAACCCCTGAGCTGTACATCATACATTCAGTGTTTGTCAGGAACCCCTTTGGGAGACATTCAGCTAGGATCCCAAAAGTATTTTGGTCACATTCAAACCTATGTTTTCCTCCTAGGCTCTGGGAATGGCCGAGGAGCAGGTATATGAACTGTGTCAGAGCCTGGTCATAGCTCACATATCCCGGTATGCAGCTGGTATCCAGTACGGGTGTGCCAGGGCCTGTCCCACTACCAAAGTGACACTAATTGGTCCCCCAGGGCCTCCTGGAACAGCAGGACCACCTGGAAAAGAGGTAAGAGTTGTACAGGCATGATGCAGCATAGACCAAAGCTGCAGTCCTGTCTGTGTGACAGCTTGGTCACTAGGACCAGAACTCGACCCATAGCGACAACCTCTGTCAGCTCCCCAAAGCAATATTGCGATTTATCACAATAGAAAATAGCAAGTACTGCCACTTTCACACGACACACAGCAAGCAACTCTCTGGTTTACTCCCTCCTTGTGGAGTTGGATATTGGATACCTAACAAGACTGGAGCTCACCCATGCCACCCTGCAGAGCCAAGAGCAAGAGGTGTCAGCTGCCAGCAAAGAGCCTGCACCCTACCCTGTCTTCAGATGTTCCTAGCAATGAGCGTGTGGCCAAGCATGGTGCAGTCCCCAGAGGGTAAGGCCAGGTGTCTGGCCCAGAACAGCTATTTGAGGCCAGAGAGGGATGAGAAACAATATGTTAATCTAGATTATTCTGTTGTTCTCAGTTTGTCCATGCTGGATATATACAGTGCAAATACTATATTTGTTACTGAATCTGGCAGCTTTCACATCAGCCTAAAAAAAATAACAATAATAAAATTTAAAAAAGGAAGCTCTGAAGTTCCTAGGATACAGATGAGTGCATTCCTCCCCACCCTCCACACCGTAACAAACAAACAAAAAAACCCCACACGCTTGCCAGGAAACAAAACAATTTTGGACCAGTTGCAATTATTTGGGAATTTGTGCTAAATTCTCTAAACAGTTTTACAAATAAAAAGAATTGGAGAGGTTCAAAGATTTTACTAATATTTCCTAAAATAAAGTCTTTATAGCAACATTTTAAATTTGAACTAAACTAATAAAGGTTTTATATTTAAAACCATCTGAAAATGAAACATTTGATTCTGTTTTTAAGCTCCTTAGCTCAGCCAAGAAATGCAACACTACCACAGTCTATCCTTGGTCATTTGGGGKTTTTTTTGTCTTTTTTTCTTCTTTATTTTGTTCTTTTCCCTATGACAACAAATACATTACTCATGGCCTAATAAAAACAAACATCTTTAACATTTTAGGAAGTGAAAACCTGGTCTGCTTGGACTTAGTGGTGTGCCTGGCCCAAGATGACCTACTGGATTTCCTGGAACTAAGGGAGCAGCTGGTAAACCAAGTAAGAACCCCAAAGCCCCCATGGTCAGTTTACAAAGCATGGTCATCTGGCGGCCAAATATATTTCTCCTCTTGGTTTGTGTCATGCAGGAAACAAAAGCTGAAAAGGGGAGAAGGGCAATTTGGGCAGAGGTGTCACTGGCTTAGATAGGCACCAAGGTTTTAGGGGTAATGCCCGTTTTGTATGACAGGATTTGAATGACAAGAGAGTTTAATCTCTTATCTACCATTCGTTCATTCAGCCCTTAAACATCAACTGCAACTTAGTAGAAGCAGGAAGGCATTTTAATACAGTAAAGGGTTTATTTGTAGTTATATACTCAACAGTATTCAACTGAAATAGAAAATACATAGAAATTGCTGTTATGTGGGGAGCACAGTGCCCATTTTATTTCTGTAAGAAACTCAGTTTCTCCAATAGTTACCATTGTGCAGACAGATAATGGAATATATCAGTAAGGTGTTGGTGAAAGAAACAGCATGAGAGTGCCTGTCAGCATGTTCAAGGGAAAAGAAAGATCTGCTTGTCTCCCAAAAGCCATTTCAGTGCATGATAATTCAGCTGCCTTCGTTACATGTCTGCCCTGCCCTGAGCGGGCAGTGAGGACCCTAGGCCATTTGCAGGCAGGTGTTGCACGCATGGGAGAATCCAACAGAGAAGGCGCAACCCTCCATTGCTTCGCTCCCTCGATTCCCACTGACCACTTAATCCGCACCATTTGCTAGCATTACTGATTTTCTCCAAACCCTGCACTGGAGTCAGGTCTCTCAAACAAGTCTTATACTAGTGTACTTTCACCAGTGGTCATGGAGCCACTCCTGATTCAGGATCATACAGATGACTTTGTGGTGCATGGTGGGGATTCAACTCGTTCAGCTTTCCTTCTGTAGTTTTGTTTTCCCTTTTCAGGGTTCCCTGGATATGCTGCAGGTGCCTGAGACAGGCAGCCAGGCCAAGCAAGACTCCCCCAGACTTGGTGGCTGCCCTGGGCAAGCAGGACTCCTGGCTTACCAGGTGCATCTGCATTATGTGAAGCAAAGGACCGTGTTATGTATGTCCCCAGCCTGCCAACAGAAGAGGGACCAGCAGCTTGAACTGTTAATACACCAGATACTTAACTCTCCTAATGGAGCCTCCCACTGAATTTACTCTACTGTAAAATATTTTGCTGATAAACTACTAAAGCTGTAACTGGCTCTAACAGGGGAAAGATTTTATGAATGGAGCCTCAAATATTGCTTTCTTTATTATATGATGCAGTTATATACTTACTAACTGTGCATTTGGTGTTACTGTGAGGGAAAAGAAGTCAACCTCAAATCACAGGTGTATAATTATTAAATGGCAGGCTAGCAAACACAGGTCAGAAAGGAGCAGAGAGCCAATGACAGAATCCAACGCACAGCCTGCCTTGAGGGACCTAGGAATTGTTCAAATTGTTTGGTCATCTACAAACCATATTTCCAAGTATAGCAACATTCTGAAAGAGTTATATACAACGAGTAAATCCTGCTTATCTCAGAACAGGCTAGATGCAGAGAAACTTCAGCAAAGCAAATGACTCTTCCAGATTTATATCGTACAAATATGCAGAAATTTGAGCAAATCCCCCCCCCAAAAAAAAGAAACCCTCTGTGTAAATAGTTATAATCTAATAATTCAGGCAATTTTACACTAAATCATATACTTGTCATTTTGTAAATATTCCCACCCTTCATTTTGTATTCATAATGCTAAACTATTAAAGCTATTAATCAGCCATGGCATATGTGCATTACCAAATAGCAGAACACAGACAAAATTCTGGCTTGAGCACTGCCGTGCAAACCATATGGTGCTCTACGTACTCTGGATCCTAAGCAGCAGTGTTTTCCCAGGCCACTGGCTCAAGCAGAAGGCCAAATTCACAACATTAAAACAATTATCTCAGTGAAGAAAACTCTTAGAAATAAATTTGAATTCCCTTCAGAGCAAAGCCTAATTTCTAAGGAGTTGACCTTGCTAATAACTGAACTCTCCCCAGCCATAGGAGCTGAGCATGTGCAGGGTTTTTCACAATTTGCCATTGAATACCAGCACAACCTGCCCAAAGTGCAGAGGAAGCAGCAGATGCAGAGGGTTGTCCCTAAACCACAGGGCTGCTCAGTGACACACTTAGTCCAGCACTCCTCCTGCACAGGAAAGTGCTGACAGCCACCAGCTAGATCAATTTTACCCCGAGTTTTCAATACTAAAGGAATTACCCTTTCAACAGCAGATGTTGTTCAGAGTTGTCAGTCTCTTTTTATAAAGATATACAAAGTTCCCTTCACATTTCTTATAGAAGAGCTACACAGCTTATGACCATCCTACCCCAAATCCACAGCCACAGCCCCATGCTCACCTCCAAGCCCCCACCAGACCACCCTACAAGCTCTTCAAACCCCAGGTACTGCTCTCCAAGCCTACAAGCATGGGGCACTGCCCCAGACCTGCCTCCCTCAGCTCTGCAGCATCCTCCCCTCCTGGTGCCTTTACCTGCTGTGCCTCTCTCTGCTGGCTGAGTACTATACCAGGCTGCAGCTGCTTAACTGCAGCTCCAGAAAACAGAGGTTCTCCTTTAGCCTCTTCCTCAGCTCCTTTACATTACAGAGGAAAACTCCCCATTTCTCTCTTTAGTACCCCTGAGTTATCAACCTGTCCCACCTGCTGCCTATATTGGTCTAGCTGTGACTCAGGCCTTGGGCAACCCTCCTGCACCAAACACCCCTGGCCCCATGAGGCCACTCTGGAGGCTYTTACAGTGCCACACTGGCGTCTGCTGCTGGAGCATATGCATGGAGAAAGCAGTGTCACCGTCATTTCTGGGAGATGATCTTACATGTAGGCTGTCAACACGAGACAAAGAGTTGATCAAGCAGTAAGAGAGGTAACATATAGAGATTAAGCTTTAAATGACCCACCAGAGATACCAGGAATGTGTTGTGCAAACTGTAAGCACAGTTGAGGGGCAGGTGTGCCACAAAGAGCACACATGATGTCCCCAGTCCATGCAAACTGCAGGGGTGCAGCCAATAGCAGAATTTTCTTCAATAATGAATGGTGTTATCTTTACTGTAGAGTCCAGGAACCTACTAGCCATTTAAAACTACAGAAACAGCTTGTAATTAAGCAAGGTAGTAATTTTTACATGGCTGTTTCTCCCTAGCAGTCAAAAGCTATTCAGAAACTGGATCTTCCTGTGGTACAGCTAATCAACTGCAGCAGTAGGAAGCTGTGAAGCTGCAGTTTCCTATCAGACAGGATGCACTTTCCCACCTACTGGATTATTCTGCTGAGGTCTCTACCACTGCCTTGTACCACTCTATTCAGTTTCTTAGTCCAGTAATTGAGAATACTTTGTGTATGGCACAGAGTTTAGATACAGTTCTGATCTTCAGAAAACTCTGCAGCTGCTTTTCAGATTAGACGCTGCACTTCAGCTGCTGGAGAAAAAATTACCAAAATCCATCCCATCCCTCACCCCAGTGAAGGGAACATGCTGCAGGAATTAGGTGGCATTGGAACAGTGCTTAGCATTTGTGTCTATCAGCTTTATCTTTAGCTAATGATAAAATTCAACAAGACAGGTGGAGTTCTTACATGGTATATGGCTAAAAGCAGGTATGTGCCTCAGGCAACAGGATTTACTGTTGACTTACTGCCTTACTTAGTTACCTACTACTTACAGGAAGAATTTATTTCAGGTATTGAAACTGTCCTAACAGCTTTTCATTGAAGCTCTGACCTGGCAGTTACCTATAACCATACTAATTCTTGTAAGTGATCACACTGCTAGTAGCATAATGCCTACCCAGAGGTATTTGCACTATGCTGTGAAAGGGAGAGGAGGGGAGTCTCTCTGTATACAAAGCATATTTTGCTCTGGCTGAGGAACATTCAGTGCGGCTGAAGTGGCTTCAGACCATGCTTGTGTCCTCTAATCCTGTGGTCACTRAGCACTGGTCCATTTTCTCAGCTTGGGACAGGCCCCAGATAAAAGGATCCAGCAGGCTGTCCACTGCCAACACCAAGGCATCGCACAAACACAGAGATATCCTTGCCAAATATTTTCTCAACCCAGGCTTTCAGGAGCCACCAAGGAAGGTGGATGCTGTGGGAGGTGATTGTTTGGCTTTTGAAAGATCCTCCTCTCTCATCACCCTGTCTGGCTAAGCCCAGGCATGACATCTCTGTTCTGCTCAGTTGATCAAAGTTAAACTAATGCGTAAGGGAGAATCTGACTCACAGTCTCTTGTAGCTGCAGAGACCACAGGCTGGATCACGAGCAGAAACGTACTTCTCGTCACTGTCACATCTGCAACCAACTCTGGAAAGTGGTTTTCTGCTTCTAGAGGCACAGTTTAAGGAACTGGTGCTATCTTCATGTTTCTACAGAAGATGCAGAATTGGGTGTCTGTATTCATAAACATGACGGATCATGAAAAGCAGTGTGCTTGTACAGTGTTTTTTTACAACAAAACTAGTATTTGGTACTTTTTTAACATAATAGTTCTTTCTGTAATCCTTAGGTCCAAGAGTGTCCATAGCCAAATTTAATAAGCACACAACAAATACTTTAAAACTGTAAAAGTTTATTGCCCAGAACAGCTGACTTGGTGCAGTTAGTTTTTTGTTTTGTTACACAGAAATTAAGCAAAATAGTAGAAAATATATATAGGCAGTAGTAAAATAAAAGCCCAGCCTAATAATAGCCCTTAATATCCATCAAGCTATACTTAAGAAAATAGAGAGCCAAACATAGAAAAGTAGATTATCTGTGGAAGAAGACAGAGCTTTTCATGTTACATTATAGATTCCAAACCAGTAGGAAAGATATTTTCTGTCCGCATTGTTATTAATTTTTTCTTCTTAATAGCAAATTGAAAAAGGCCTACATGGAAAAAATTAACTACTGCAAGACTTTCAAACCTCATTTATCACCTTATGGGTTGACAGTTACAGATAACAGAAGGCAAATGATAGAATATTTAAAATATACAGAAGGAGACTGATTAAAAATCCAAACACTAAAAGAAAATGGCAACCGAAACTCAAAATTCACAAATATGACCTTTTGKGTCCCATAATCTTTACTCCACAAATTTGCATTCAAGCATTTTACAGCTTTTTCAGAAGAGAAGTTAAACACACACATAAGAGATTTGTTTTGGCCATGCCTTTATTTTTTTCCAGCAAAGTGACTTTGCATGAGCAAATAAAAATAGGACCACAAACGAGATTGGTCTGGGTTTTGCTTTGGGTTGTTTTATTGTTGCTGTTTTAGGAAAAGGTATATAGACTAATCTAAATGATATCAAATGCAGATACATTCCCTTGCTTGTTACTAGCGCCCAATAGACCCACTGCTGAAGGTTGAGTATGAGTAAGAATACGAAGATGCTGTTGATGCATCAAAACTTCCCCTCCTAGATCCACTGCGAGAGCCTGAACGTGAGCCAGAGCGAGAGCCAGAACGTGAGCCAGGCGCTGAGGAGACATTATAGGGACTGGATATGCCTTTAGATGAAACAGAGGCTGCTTCCAAGAGTTTGAGCCCAGTGATGTCCTCCACCATTGACCGATTCATTGCATCTTTGTAAGATATTTTCAGCTTGGTCTTGGGGCAGGTCAGAATTTTGGGATAGCTGCTAGTGTCTTGCAATTTCTGGGCAGCACGACCATCAATCAATCCATTCCTAATGGCTTCTTCAGTGCTTATTCTTCCACGCACTTCTGGGTCCACAAGGCCTCCAGTGAGGTACTGGAATTCAAGGAACCGCTGCCCAGCCTCGTATGGCAACCACTTTTCTTTCACCGCTTCAGCTGCTGACATTCTCTTGCGTCCACCCTTTATGCCTTCAAACCCTAAGAAGGCCTTCTGGGCCGGTTTGAGCCGTGTGGCCATATCCTGATCAACGATGCCCTGACTGACGGCTTCCTGAAGCGAAAGCCTCTGGCCTGTGGTAGGGCATATTATACCCCCTGTGCAGGCCTGGGCTTCAAGCAACCGTTGCCCGGTGATGCTATCCACAATGCCCCGTTGTATAGCTTCTGAAATGGAGATTTTCTCCAAGTTTTCTGTGTCAAATATGGCTGCAATAGGACTGCACTCCTCTGGGGTCTCTGAGAAAGAACCACTCCTTAGCAGTGAGGAAGAACTCCTGACGCTCAGCACTGTGGGAGACCGAGTTACCGACTCATGCCGAAACACCTCATCAGTGCCGTTGCGGCAGGAAATCATGTCTGCGAACTGTGTAAGACTTAGAGTGCCAGAACGGTACTGGTCAAAAAACTTCCTCTCAACCAGACCTTTATCGATAGCATCTTGTATGTCATACTGGCTACCCGTTTTTCTGTCAACAAGGACTATTCTACTGCTGCCATCTGATCCTGTAATAGTTATTTCTTCCCACTCACACTCCTGTTCAGCTAGTTCTGTGTAGGTGTCATAATCTATGAGGCCTTTGCTGTATGCCTCCTGCACTGACATCTCCCTGTTTGTTTCTGGATCTACGATGACAACCCGGCGTTTCCTAAGGGTGTTCTTCTGTGAAGTGTGCACCACCTTCTTCTTTTCTCTCAGAGGTAGAAGGCAGAGCCCTGTTGCGTCATCCTTTATGCATCTTTCTTTCAGCTGCAAGTAGGTCAAGTTCTCCTCTGTATTCGGATCAAAAAACCCTTTGGTGTCATCACTTGGATCACTGAGAATCTGGTTGAGCTCCTCATTGAAGTAGCCACGCTTGTAGGCTGTCTCTACTGGCAAGCGGTAGCTTTCTTTGGGGTCAATGATTCCCCCAGTAGCAATTTGGGCCTCCAGCAAACGAATGCCATGGCCTCTCTCAATGAGCTCTTTGTTCATTGCTTGAAACAGAGAAATGATGTTTCCAGTTTCTGGGTCTTTGTACCCAGTGACAGCTCTTTCAGCAGACAGAAGCTTCTCTTTAAATTCAATTCCAACAAGGCCTCTTTTGTAAGCTTCCTCAACAGGCAACCTCACATTGCTGACAGGATCCACTATGAATCCCGTGGCTGCCTGGGCTTCTAGGAGTTCAAGGGCTGTCCCCGGTCTAACCAAACCTATCTTCATAGCCTGGTAAATGCCAAGCTTCTCTTTAGTAGCTTCATTGTAGATACCTGCGATACAGCTAGAGCCCTGAAGGAAATCAATAATTCTCTCACTTACTTCTTCCACTGTAATTGCACCTCTTTCCAAGTCATTCCTTGTTGATTCCATAATAATTCCAGCTTCAAAGAGCGCATCAACTGAGACAGGCTGCCTGATCCCTTGGAATGACATACTTCTCTTCTGCACTGGGAGGAGGAGCAAACCAGTGTGCGGCTCAATCCTGCATTTTTCTTTCAGCTGCATGTAAGTGACCGCCTTTTTGGTAGTGGGATCAATGAAGTTCTTTGTAGAACCTTGGCAGTTGTTCAGTATCCTGTACAGGTCTTTGTCAATCAACCCACGAGATAAAGCTATGTCTTTGGGCAGGAAAACACTGTTGACAGGATCAATGATCCCTCCTACAGCCAGCTGAGCTTCAAGGAGGCGAATCCCAGTTTCTCTGTCAACCAGGTTTTTCTTGATGGCTTCAGACACCGGCACAGTTTTGCCTGAGAAGGGATCTTTAAATCCTGTAATAGCTTTTTCTGCTGTATAAATTTGTTCTCTGTCATCAAAGTCAATCAGATCTCTGGCAATAGCACTATCCACTGTTAATATCTCATTTCGGTGTGGGTCTATCACACCTCCTGTTGCTGCCTGGGCTTCTAAAAGGAGGACTGCATTTTCTGGTGTAAGAAGCTGATTCCGTTTGGCCTCAACAAATGAGTACTTCTGTCTGGGCGAAAGAGACACCCCTGCAATAGCACCTGCTCCTTTGAGATAGGGTTCAATGTCAGCAGCAACTTCTTCCACTGACCTCTGCCCCTTCAGCAGTTTATCCAGCGTAAGTTTGTCTATCAGCTGACACTCGTATAGCTGCATTGCCGTAATCTTCTTCCGCAGCCCACTGAACAGTAATTTGGAGGCGTCAATACCAAAGTCTTCTTCAGTCTGTGTAGACCTGTGGGACCCATATGGGCGTTGCTTGAGTTTCTCAATCTCTCTCTGCAGCCTGAGACGCTCGGACTCCAACTCTGACTGGCTCTTGACAGCAGTCTCTTCCAGTCTGCACCGATATCTCTCCTCAATCCTTTTAATCTCCATCTGCAGCCTTTCAATCTCACTCCTCAGGGCATTCTTCTCCCTCTCGCTCTTCTCTCTCTCACACTGAATCTTTCTGATGGATTCTTCTGTCCGGGAATGCTGGCTCTTCCACTGATTGAGGTCATTTAGGATTTGTTGTTTCTCACTTTCCAGACGTTGCTTCAAACGACACTCTGATTCCAGGGTAACTTTCAAACGGTTCAGCTCCTCTTCCAATCTCTGCAGCCTTGCTTTGTCTTGCTCCAAAGCACTCATCTTTATCAGCAAGGTCTCTCTTTCTTGCATAATGTGACTATACTGATTTTTGGATTCTTGAATCCTATTGGATGCCTAAAATTTAAAAGAAGAAATAAACCAAGAGAGGACAGTTAGAGTTATACTTTCCACTTACAATGCTCTTTAGCCTGTCACTTAGCCTACAGCAAACTGACACTGGAAGACATCCTAGGCATTACTGTGTCTTACCRAAGACAATGGATACATCTGGAACAGTAAAGGGACAAACATCCCTTCACTGAAAGTATCTCTAGTACCACAGAGATTTCATTCTACTACCTATAGCCTTGATTTGATTTGCTGGTGATTTACTTACTTCTTGATAACTTTTTAATACTTCTTATAGCACATCTACATAGAGCATCAAGATTCATTAAAAGTACGATGCCTAGCAGATGCACACTGCCATAGTCCGACTGACCTGGGCCAAATWATACCAGCTAAGGGCAGGCCATAAATGTGTAAATAGGAAATACATAACTCATTTTTCTCCTTTTCTATTAGTTTCACATGTTACTCCAAAAGATTTCACCTGTGTTGCTTTATGTTTTAATTCACTTAGTGTCTCCATATATGTATACATACACACACATAAACATGTGTGCACTCCATATTAAACTGAATATGAGTTTATGTATTTGTAACACATGCATACATATATATAAGTACTGATGTCAAATAATGCTAAACATTAACGTTATTTTTTTAAATCAGTATTAAGATTTTTAAAATCAAGGAAAGAAAAACTGAATAAAGGAAAGAGTATCTCAGAATTGGAATGAAAAAAGGATTATAGAGGGTACAGGGAAAAGGAAACGTTTTCACAAGTGCTCAGTTGTATATATAGGAATAGCTCTTTGGACAAGAAACTTGGCAGAAGACAGACAGACAAAAAATACTTTTACTTTTCTGGGTTATCACCTAAGATTCAAGTTGAGGAAATAACGGCTGATGGTAAAATTGGCAAGTGCCTTTAGTGACTTAGGAACATAAATCCCATCAAAAGTCAATGAAATTTAGGCTTTAAGTCTCTTACATACAGTTGAAAATGTCACCTTTAATCCTTAGATGTAGCCAAGACTCGTTTCACCCAGCTAAGCAGCACCTTGACAGCTTGTTGATTCTGGGGCTTTTAGCTGGTTTAGTTGATGATACAACTCAGATCAGCCTCAAATGACTACTATAAGCCATCCTGGTGGAAACAGCACTGAGAAGTATGCAGCCAGCAGGGTACAGCTAAAGCACAGTGCTACACCACATACTCTTATTTCCCCCTAAGATGGTGTGGTGGAGACTAGTGCAGACCCTGAGGGCAAGGCTCAGCTGGATGATTAAGACAGGTTATGGCTTCCTAGCACAGCTCCCAGGGTGTAAAGGGACTGAGGAAGCAGCCAAAACTTGCCCTATTCTTTAAAAATGAACAAGGGGAGAGGTCATAAAAGGGATATTAGTCACAAGTACAATGAACTTAAAATAACAAGATGTGAATTAAGTTGATTCAAATGGACATTGCAATTAATTAATCTGAGAGACAGTAAAGTCGGGATCAAAATATGTGTGAATACCTCYAGAGCCTGCTTTTGGAATTTTTCAATTTCCTGTCTCAATTTTTCCCTTTCTTTCTGTAAATCATTAATCAACCCCTGAAGTTCCAGGGTTTGCTTGCTGCTCATCTGGAGCTGATTCTTTAATTCAGCAATGGCAGTATTTTTCTCATCAACTTCACTTCTGACCATTCTGAGGTTATCGTATTCCAATCTAACATTTCGCAGCTCTTCCTCTAGTAACAAGTGTTCCTTGGTTAGGTTCTCAGTGAGAGACTGAAGCCTTTCGATTTCTATTTTGCACTCATTCAAGTTTTTGCTTTTCTCCTCAGACGTTTTCTGTAAGTGCTCGTATCGTAGGTGAGCCTGTTTTAATTGCTCTTGTTCTTGGACCAACTGACGGCGTAAAGTCTCAATATCAGATGTGTATTTTCTTATCTCCTCCATGTATCTCTGCTTCTCTCTCACATGACCATCTAACACTTCTCTTTGGTGTCTAAGATCATCTTCATTCCTTTTCTTTACAATAGACACTTCCTCTATCTGCTGCATGAGATTAGTTATTTTAACTGATTGCTCTCTCAGAGATCTCCTCATGCTTTCTATTTCCTCTTCCAATTTTTTCCTCCTGGATGTCTCCTCCATTACATTTTTATTCTGCCTGCAAAGTTCCTCCTCCAGCTTATGTTTCTGGATCTGTAAGTCCTTTACAGTGCTTTGGAACTTTGCACTTTCTTGATCCCTTCCTTTTTTCTCTTGTGAAACTCTTTCATAGTCAATTTTCAGCCTGGTCAGTTCCTGCTCTTGGATCCTCAGCTTGTTAATAGTCTCAGTTGCACTGGTGTTTACTTTCTGCAGGTCAAACTGAACTCTTTTTAACTGACTGTTCTCGTCCTCTAGTTCTTTTCTTTGACTTGTTTCCACATCCAACAACTTTCTCAGCCTTTCAATCTCTTTGTTCCTTTCCTTAATGGTCTTAGAAGCATCATCAAGAGACTGTTTGTATCGCATGTTTTCATCAGAGTGTCTCTGAATAACTTGTTTTAGTTCAATCTCCAGCTGCTGTTTCTTCTGAGAAAGCTCAGAGCCAGCTGCCTTCTGCTGCTGAGCATTCTCCTCTACTTTCCGTAGATTATCTGTTGTTTGACTTATTGTATTCTTCAGTCTCCTAATTTCCTCACACAAATTCCTATTTTCTCTCATGGCATTATCAAGCTGAGTTCTATAATTATTTGTGTCCTCTTCCTTTTGCATGGTGATCTGGTGAATTGCGGTCTTTGTGATATTAATCTCAGTTTCATATTTGTTCTTTAAACTAATAATTTCCTCATCATAACTGTTCCTTACCTTAGCCAATTCATTTTCAAGTTCCCACTGGCTTTTAGCCTCTTCCTGAAGCTGAACCTTTAGCCTTTCTAGCTCCTTAGTTTTATCCTGGATAGTTGAGGCAGCCTCTTCAAGAGCCTGCTTGTACCTTGAGTTGTCTTCACTACGAAGCTGAATAATCTGTTTCAGCTCCAGCTCCAACTGGTGCTTTTGCTGTGATACCTCAGAACTGCAAGCCTTGTGCTGAAGGGCATCCTCCTCTGCCCTCCTCCGCTGGTCTGTGGTTTGCAGAATGGCATCATTGAGCCTCACAATCTCGTCCTTAAGGTCTCTGTTTTCTCTTGTCAGTCTGTCAACCTGGGCTCTGAGACCTTTTGCATCATCATCTTTCTGTGCAGCTATCTGCTGGATTGTGGTCTTCTTAATATTAATTTCAGTTTCATACTTGTTCTTTAAATTACTCATCTCCTCGCTAAACTGGTTTCTTACCTTAGCCAGCTCATTTTCATATTCCCTCTTCCGTGTGCCTTCGTCCTGAAGAAGAACCCTTAATCTTTCTATCTCGTACTCCTTCTCCTTGATGACCTTCTCAGACTCTAACTTTTGCCAACCAAGGCTGTCTTTCTCGTTTTGTCTTGTTTTCTGCAGCTGGTCATAGTCATTCTTCTGCTGCTCATATCTATCCTCCAGCAACTTCCTTTTTCTTTTCTCATCTTCAATCTCATAAGTCAGCCTGGTTATTCTGTCATTTAGATCCTTTATTTGGGCATAGCATTTGTCCAGATTTTGCTTAGCAGAATTTCCATCCATCTCAGCTTGTCTTTTCATCTCCTCCAGACTCATCAGCTTTGCTTTGAGCTGAGAAATGTCCAGCTGGTACTTCTGCAGATTTTGTTCCAGGAATTTATGTTTGTTGCTTGTCTCTGAATTTGAATCCCTGGCAAGCCTGAGTTCTTCTTCCAGGAGTTCAATTTTGGTGGCTTTCATCTGCAAAATGAAAACAGGAAAAAAAATGCACTTGTGACAACTTTTTCAAAATTACATGCAATACAATATACATTTACAACACTGACAACTTGTAAGATGTATGTCTAAGCATTTTTTTCTCTGCCTCAACGGGAGCTCAAAATCCTTTTTTGTTTAATGTCATCAAGGCAAATTCTAGAATCCTTATTTATTCAGTCAGATATTATTCAGAAATCAACAGGATGACTTTCAGAGGGAGGAGGTATTTGATGGGGGGAGGAAAGATGGACTACAGATGGTAAAATCTGATGTACCAAGAATTCACCAACGAACTCTTAAATAGCCTCATAGAGAATCACCACCATTTTCTAACAGGTGATTCACACGCCCTATATGTGACTTCTGAAAGGGACATTTTTCTGTTCCCACTGAGCTGAATCAGATTAGGAGTTACTCCATTTGAAACAGTGGATACCAACATCATAGACATGGCGTGAAATGAGACATGGCTTCTTGACTATGAGAAGGAGGTTTTCAGCACTCAGAAAACTGTATGCTCACCAAGGTCTAGGCTCTGATGGGAGGAGATGGACCAGGGCTGCATACTTTTGAAGAATACCTCCCGTTTACCAAGAAGGCTAAAGTTCTCCACCCTACACATCACCTCAGAGATGACTGCAATACACCATACTCTTTGACAGAAGATGCACGAAACTGCTTATATGCCTCCTTGATGGGGCACCACTGAGTCTTCTGTTGGTTGAGTAAGCTCAGGATTTAGTTTTGTGGACCATTTTGCATTGCACTAAAGCAGAAAGTTTTTGACCAGTGATAGTTTGCTAGCCTGTGATAAAAATGGAAGGTAAAGGAAATAAGAGTAGATTACCTTCAAATCCTCCATGCTCTTTAACATTTCACTTAAGAATTTGTAATAATCTCCTGATCTTGTAAGAAGTTCTATGTAGCGAGACTGAGCCTCAGCAGCCTTGAAAAGAAAAAGGGAATTGTTATCAGCCTCTACTAGAGAGCTAGATATGAACACACTAATACGCTTATGTCTCAGATCACTTAAAGGATTCCAGTCCACTTGAGAAAACATGACACTTGAAAAGTAAAGAGAAAATTCTTCTCTTGATAACTTCATATGACTTTCTGGGGATCCCACAGAAAATAAATTCTCCCTCCTGATAAACCTACACCTTCGTTTTCAAGATTATTTTCCTCCACAGCAGGTGTGATATTAAATCCAAGGCTTCATTCTCTGGTTCATCACGTTCTTCCTGTCTGACAGTCACAAGTAACCTAGGTTAAACTTTCAGTAGTGGTTAATTCCCAGCTTGAAAGTGACTAATCCACTTGGGGCATGAATACTACTTTCTCACAATATGTATGTAATGGATGTTGAATAGGAATGAGGTAAACTCCTGAGGGTTATTCTACACAGGGATTTACTGTCTAAATGAGCCCAAGCACAATTTCACAGCACAGCGACTATTCTGCACTAATTCCCTGTGTGTACATGCTTAGTACACATTTACAAATAGCAGTGCTAATTGTTAGAATATAGCTGAATATAACTCGCCATGTCTCATATGGATTAATAAATCTATTCAAAAGAATGATGGGGGAGGAAAGAAAGATACCTCTTGCAGAATCAGCACTGAAGGAGATTGAACGACACACTTCTTAATAGGTATGTTGAGCAAGGTTTCTAATCCTGAACTGTAGGAAGCAACCTGTAGTTCATAATCCTGTAAAACAATAGAGAAAAATAAGACCCATTTAGCAACTGCCAAGGAACTCTCTGGGATTTGGACTTTCAAAATGCAAATAAGGATGTTTTTCTTGTTATAAAGCTACATATTGTCCCTTGCTTTTCCCTGGCCATGTACTAATGACCTTGTCATAAACRGAGGCTCATCAGTCCAACTACCACTGCAGGGACTCATTGAAGAAGAATGATAAAGGGAAAGAGAGAGAATAAACATTTTGCAAAAACCAGGAGATAAGTGTTTGTTAGCTGAGGGTCACAGAGAGGTAGAAGGATTCGTGGGAGCAATTGGTCTAGATACTATTATCAACCAAAATGTTATCACAAGTAACTTTCTCCCTATCTCTTTCATGTTATATATGCCATGCCAGGCATAGCAAAGTCTTTGTCACAAAGAGTAAGATGGAGCTGGAAAAAGCATGGAGATAAAGGCTACATAGAAATTCAAAGACCACAAAACCATGCCCTGTTATCTTCTTGGTTTTCATGGCTACCGCACACCACTCCTCCTGCTAATCTGCACCAGTCTTGCTTCCTAGACCTAATCAGTCCTACCTCCTAAGCTACCAATCTGTTCTTTACTCTCTTATTTTTAACATGTGAAATGGAAAGGGTTGGTCTGTCTAAAAGGAGGCTTTGATTCTCCTGAAGAGAAGTTCTCACTGGTATCTCCTGCATCATCTGGTGATACTCAAAAGGCAAGTTTACAAATTGCTTTCATTACACACCAGTGCTTCACTCAGCAATTTCTGCACACACGCAACAGGGAGCTGACATTTCACCCACCAGCAGAGCAGCGGCAGTGGGATATGCCCCACCACGAAAAAACATGTCCCACAAGAACACTGAAATCCAAGTACCTTAATTGCAGCCGAGCACTGATCTGCATGCTTGAGAAGCTCCTCAACTTTGTCTCGCTTCCCACAGATTTCACTGTGCAAGTTCTGTCAAGAAAAAAGCGTGCTGTGAAGCAGTGCATCAGATTTGCCAGTATTTCTTCCTGTACATACTGCTTCCATCAGAAGGTGCCTGCAGTATGAGACCACTGCAACCCCAGAGGCCTGGACCTGAAAGGGCCTGTAGCTGTGCAGTCTTTAAAAAAGGCAAGCTCTCTGTGAATGAGAAGATTTTTCTGAGTAAGAAATGCCTAGCAACTGAACAACCGCCAGAGCTGGGGCAGGACAGTTGCTTGATTTTACCTTAGGTATATTTATCTTCTCTTTATTTTTATTCCTGTGCTATAATTTGTCCCAGAAGTTACAACATCACACAGTTCCTTTGATTAATTCAAAGCTGAGGTGTAAGAGTGCCAGTCATTGGGTAGGAGCCAAACAGAGTCTTGCTCATCATCTGTAGCAGTACCGTCAGAAAGTAATGAGGATAATAATACTTCCTCTCTCCTGCCTTCTATACATGCAGTGTTTTTTTGGTAGCTTGCATATTTTATAATTTGAAACRGGACACTTGCAGACTGCATTGATACAGATATTTTCTGAAGAGTAAAGCAATTTAAAATCTAATTAATTGAGGACAACTGTCAGGTGCTGCATACCTTCTGTTCATGTAGATATCTCATGATGGTGTTGCAATCACACAGTTTCATGGACTCAATGGAATCCTGCCTGCGCCTGGCATCACAGACCCATTTGCTCAGAGCCTGGTATAGATCTCGGTAAGTTTTCAGCTGTTTGATTTGCCTTTCTAAATCCCAGGATCTAGAAAAATCAGGGAAAACCATCAAAATGGAAAGTGCATTCTTCCTCTCTTTTGAAACATTTGTTTAGAAACAAGACACCTTGATAAACACAGTAATAAACTAAGTAAAACAATGCTGGCTCTGAAACGAGATTCTGAACAAAACTTTTCAGTAAATGAGAATTGTACCAGTTACCAGTCACCCAATATGGGTTTTTAGTGCCTCACTTTTGAGCAAGTGTGCAATATTGGCAGGCTGGCAAACCTCCTATCGCCTGAGGGATGGGTAAAACTCTGCACGTGACAAGAAACAAGACCACTGACTTCAGTACACTTTATTCACAATTTTCACCAAATCAAGGAGAAACTGGTCAGTTTTTATCATTAGGACTAGATTTTGGCCTGAAGTAAAAAAGTATTAGAATATGCCTTTAGTTYATTAAAGCATTAAAAGCATCTCGATTTATTTTTTTCTTAATTTTTTGTGTTAGTTTAAATTTTTTTACCCATCAGGTAAAGGGTACTGAGGAATAAACATGGTTGCTTTGTTTGAGGAGCAAAATGCTGGCTGGAAGTACTGAATCCAAGAGCGTCAGCAAGAATAATAATAAAAAAAAAATACTTAAAACAATTCCTTAGCTCATAGGTTATATATTTACACAAAACACTACATTTTTTTGATCAGTCTTACACAATCCCTTTGAAGTATGTTCAATCTATTCACAGTTGCTATTTACAGTTAATTCTAGTTTTATTGCCATGAGATCATCATTTGTGAACTATCACTTCCAGAGGACTGGTTACATTACAACAATGCTATTCTTTAGATTTACTATTAGGTGATCTCCACAGCAACAGCAATAAGGAAAAAGCTATTAGGAAATTCATACTAACCTGTTATCTATCTGTTTCTCAGCTCTCTGCCAGCGATCTAATAGTTGGGTAACTTTGTCAGAAAACTTTCCAATGTCCATATCATACAGGGCATATGACTGGCAAGATTGTGAGTGAATCTGATATGTTTTCTGTAGTTCATTTTCCAGGGCATTCAATAGTGACTTTTTCATGTTTAGGTCTGCTTTCATTTTCTGGAGGAAAACCAAAATGGTGTCATACATTTTATTCTTCAGAGGGTACTGAAATTTCACCATCAACAGCATGCACAATATGTTAGGATCCAAACATTTTGTTTCTAATTCAGCAATGTACGCTGATGTGAGCTGGATTTAAATATACATGAAGTGAAGCATATACTCCAGTAACAGAGATAGACTTAAGAATGTATTTAAAGTCAGACTTATTCCTAAGTAATTTGCTGAACCAAAGCCCTCTGCTCTCACATTCTGTAGCTAACATTTCAGTTTCTCAAACCTATGCACAGTAGTTTCAAAAAAAAAAAAAAAAAAAAAAAAAAAAAAAAAAAAAAAAGAGACTGACTAGAAAATGTCATTGAAGTCAAAAAAATTTCCTGCACCTCCAACAGCTGTAGAACCAAGCCTCAGGATTGTCACATACAGTTTTAAATTTTATCTAAAGAATTACACTGATTACTTGGGGGTGGGGGGGGAAGGGGGGAGTTTGTTTACATTTTTATAAGTGTCTTCCACAGAGATGTTACTCTACACACACAAACACACATTTGTGTGTGTTCACATGCGCATATACACACATACTGTGGGGTATCATGAAATGGCACACAGCGCAGGTAGAGTTCTCCCTTGCATTCCCTGTCACAGGGATTACTGCATCCTTTAATAACATGCTCAAGCATTTTTTGTCTCGCTCAAACTTACACCAGCTAAAACAACTCCCAACAGCTGAAACCGTAGATCTCACTTAATATGATAAAAAGGCAACCTGGTTGTGCTGCATTTGTGCCACCCACACACCTCTTCCCTATTACATCTGAGAGCAGGAAAGAATAAAGGAGGTCTATGTCACCGAAGGCACTCAGTGCACACAAGGATCCACTTAATGTCAGGTAAAGAAAATCCTGGAACAAGACATGCTATCCAGGAACAGGACACAGAATAACACTATAAATTAATTTGTTACAACTCAATGACATTACAAGTAATTAACAAGCTTTTTTGTGAGAAAGGAGGTATTGCTTTCAAATCTAGCGTCGTAAGTGATACAAACAAACACAAATAACTTTGCATTAACATGGATTATGGAGAGCTCTCACCTTCCATTCCGCTGGCTTTGCTGTGGGGGCAGCAACAACCAGGGGATGGAAGAAGAGGTAACCTGTACATTCCTCCTAATAATTTGCAGAAGCAATTGTACATCTATGTTATAAAATACAACAGGATCAGCTCTTCAACTCCTGTCATTTTGCAAGGGTTCCAGCCAGCTCAACAGACCAGGGACAGCAGCTAAGAATTTTGTCTTTGGGACTCGGCCTCTCACCTTCAGACAGGCCCGATAAGCCTCCACTTTGTCAAGATCCAAAGGAACAGTCTCCTCCTCAGACAGTCTGACTTCAAAAACTCTGATCACATCTTCTGTTTGTAGAATGACCTGGAGCAGACACCTTAGCGCATCCAAGCTACAATAAATAATGCAATAAAAGACAAATCCATTAAGAACTGAGGCAGAAAATGTGCTGCTTATAATCCATTGTGGATCGTTAAAGAGAACCAACAATACAAAAGAAAATTCAGCTATTCCCATGATTCTCACTTTTTTTTTTTTTTTAAACAATCTTTCAGAAAGAAGAAATTCACATAGGTGTTTGTTTCTACCCACATGGGCAACATTTGTAGAAAAGAAGATGTAATTTTATGTTACTGATATCAAAAGGCAGGTTTCTGGACTAAGAATTATGGGAGAAAGTGAATGACTTATTGCTATAATCTTGATTTTCTTACCTGTCTAAGTAGCCAGCAGATACACCATTAATATTTTCCAGTTTTTGAAATAGGGCATTTATCTCTGACTGCAAGTACACATACTTTTCAGAGCCTCTGAAGTTAGGCAGCAAGTCCTTATGCTTATTGAGGGTTTCAGCCATTATTTGAGAGTCATTCTGCACACCCTAAGGAAAGAGAATGCCTGATTTACACATTTTTTGTGGCTGAATGATCATTCTACTGCACATTTGCTATTGGTCTCTCTATCCAAATAGTCTGCTATTATCTAACCAGCTCAATTGAGGACGAAAGCAGTGCTTCGGCTTGCTTTCTTCAAGATAAGATTAATAACATTCAGTGTTTTCTTTAGTGCACAGTCCACAACRGTAATACCTCTTATCTGAGCAGCTCTCCCACTCTGGGCACTGTGAAACTCAGCTTTGCAGAAAGCAGCCACGGAGCACTTTACTACCAGCTGCCTACTCCACACAGTGGAAGTGCCAAGGTCCTTCTGCTCTGAAGGCCTTTGCAGCCTCACTGCTCCATGGGAATTTCACTCTCATATACTGAATCTGTTCTCTTTTCTTATCAATTTTCTCTCTCCAGTCCCCTTCAAACTTCTAGTGCTGGGAGGGGGAAGAGAGTGTACAGGCCTCATGCATCCGTGCTGCATCCCACACAGCGCTTCAATGGTGGGTGGTGAAGTGGGGTCTGCGCAGAAGGATGTTAACAGTGCTTTAACTTGGATGAGGCTTAACGTGAGCTCACATCCACTTGACATCAGGCCTTCTGTATTCTTAGCCTGATAGAATTCTTCTAATATCCAAGGGTCAACTTTTCTATTTGGGCCCCCAAATGAGGRGTTAAACTCCAATCCAAATCATCACGGTTAGCTTCCAATTGAAAAAATATATGCTAATCAACCACATAAAGGAAAGAACATGGCTTTCACAGCTGATCAGTAATATAACTGCAGTGTGCTCTGCAGGATAGAGTCACGCCGAGTTTGAGAAGCTCAATGAAAAACATCCACAGTTACCTCTAAATCCTTTAATCTGACTGAAAAGTCATGCAGGGCCCCTTGATCCACTCCAAGAGCAGCTCTTTGAACCATCCGAATCTCAGAAGCTTCAATCTGACGTCGAAGTTTCTGAAGCTCCATCAGTAGCCAAGCCTCCTGCTTCTCATGCTCTCGGTTTCTGTCACTAATTATAACGGTGTTTGAGGAACCCACAGGACAGGTCTCAGCTGGGATCACTGTAAAATGTAAATTTTTTTTTACATTTTTACACTGTAAAAATTAGGAGGTAGCTTCTGGGTAAGCATCAACTGTCAAAAAACCAACCTCCTCCATATGGAAAGGCAATGCAATGCCAAAAAGACCTAAGTATTGATTTGACTTGTAGAACTAAGAACAAGTGGAAGATATGGGTTTTTACGCAGCTGTTTCAGGTCATGAAATCTCCCCTTCACAAAAAGAGAAACTTGCTTCCCCAAATGCAGCAGTGAGATTTTGCTTCCTAATAACTGAAAACATATCAGATGGACTAAATTCCTCTTACTTCCTCAGCAAGTTCCATGAACTTCAGAGGAGTATCCCCAAGATTCACACAAGTGGAAGGAAGAACAAAATCCCTGTGTGCAGTCAGTTTTATCTGCTATCTTGGGAGACAGCAGTTACAATTCTTGGACATGTTTCTGAGGAGTACTTTCAGTACTCTCTGGTCTCTCAAAGGCTCAGTCCAATGTCAATGGATTTCAGTGAGATTTTTCTTTTCCAGCATCTCCTCTTTTTCAGAAGAGATTTAGCAGAAGGAAAGCTTAAACTCACTACACATTTTCACATAAAAAACCCACACATCCCCAAACAAAGAAACTCAAGCAGGACAATCAATACAAAATGCAGAAGTACAACAAACCTATTTGTGGTGACCGTGGTTGATTGGGCAGTTGTATAATCAAGGTTTGGTAGTGTTTCTGGGCATCAGTGAACTGAGTTTGGATCTTTCGTTTGTCTTCATCACCAAACATCTCTGAGCCCTGGCTGTTCCTGAGGAATTCTTGATAATGGATCTCCAGGTCAGTTATTATTTTTTGGTAATCCTCCTTACGCATTGTTTTCAGCTGAAATAAGGAAGAAGAGTGTGTTGAAAAAGGAAGCAACTGGAGAAGGTTAATGACAAGTGAATCACTAGGGAACATACTAATACAGTTGTAGAAAAACAGAGGAAGTACTTTTTAGAACAAAACTTACCAAGTTGCTTTCAAAAGAATGGTGTGAAAAGTGCCATGCGAACTAATCTACTTCTGTTTTAAAAATTTCACAACCTAAGAATAGTTTGCGACTCCACATCCTTATGCTGTCTATCCATGTCCTTGTGTAGTGGGAACTATTATAGCAAGTATGCAATAAATCTCCTTAGCTAATCTTCCARTTAATCCATACCATGTTCAAAAGGGATAGTATTTTGCTTCTCCTTCAATAAAATATAACTCCTTGTGTAATCCAGCAAAAGGAAGGCCCATGGTTTTGGAGAACATACAGCTGAACAGGAGACAGCAAGCACTGTTCGGGACAGCAGAGGCCAGGTCATGGATATCCCTGGTCTACAGTTAAGACTAGTTAGAGTCTTACCTTGGCAATAGTCATTGCTCTGATTTTCTCAATGTCAATCATGCAATAATGCCAGGATACCAGGCTCTTCATGTTGATATAAAGCTGGTTCCACAAAGCTAGAATAGCTTCATAATACTGCTCAATCCTGAGATGGGAAAACAAAATTTCAGAGTCAAAACCTGTATGTCTCTTATATAGCACAGCTGCAAAACACCCCAAGAAACATCCATTAGATGTGGAGTGTGTTAAGACTTGTTTTCTACTAGAAAATGTCCTGCAAATGAATTTATCTAAAACACTCAAAGGACTAAGTGGTATATCAAAGAATTTAGAGCTGAAATTCCAAACTCTCTCCAGTATTTTGGTTTTGATCATAGGTGATACTGCTAATAAGAGGAAAGCTTTTTTCTACAGTGATAAAGGAAAAGAGCAAACTCAGACTCTTCTTCTCACTGGATAGCCTAAAGTAATTTTAAGCATGTAATTCAAGCTAGCAAAAGGCAACACAAAGTGTTAGCTAAAAGATAAACCATGCTCTTTCAGACCAAGCTCACACTTTCAAAATACTCAGGACATGTCTATGGCATGAGTGCAAGGATTCCTGAGCTGGATCCACACAAAACAGCTCACATCTACAAGCAAATTCAGTGTATTTGCACAACATAGTGTGCCCTACCTAGTAAGTCCAGCAGTGGCATCACATGAACAAAGACCCACTGTTTCCCCACCCAAGCTCTTAAGTTTGTTGCATTGTGTGGACCTCCTGGCTCAGGTCTCTTTTAGTTCAAGGATTCTCTGCACTGTGTTCCCTTCCACACAGTGACTGTGGCAAGTGCATTCCTAGAGCTATTAGTGACAAGCAGATCCCCTGCACATTACAACAGCGTAGTGCCTATCCTAACCTACATCAGTTAGGTACAGCTTCAAGGCAGGAGACATTATTAGAGATGAGAAAAACCTTAAAAAAAMCGAGTTTTAAATGTTCGGAGATGCGAGCCTAGGTCCTAGCAAGTTTCACTGCAGTGAATTTCCTCAAGTCAAGAGTCTAATCTGTAATCCTCCACCCTAAAAGGGTGGGAGGCGCTCTACTCAAGGCACTGACGAAGTTTTGTGGTCAACTGCTATTTTGAGTAAACTCTTCCATCTACTCTCAGTGGTAGGTGTAATTTCACAAACCCAGGCAACTCACTTGGTAGCAAGATCCACTGCTAACGGATTGAGGGGAGGGATGATAAGACTAACGGAAGGCACCAGCATATCGACTCCTCCAGGGCCAGTCACCAGCCACTTGCTGCGCTCATTATTGTCCTTCAGGATGCATTCATCTCCTTTGCGCACTGTTTTCTGTAAGAAACACAGAACAAGCATGTTTTCTTCAGTTAAGCAAGTGGGTTTTCTAAGAGAGATGGATAAAGAAGATGCATCTAGATTACAGAACTGGGAGTGCTTCCCAGCTGCCAGGTCTGAGTGTGCAGCCTGGCTTCATGTTGGGTCAAGAGATCAGTACAGGCCTCTTCCTCCTGAATCTGGTTTCCTTGCAAAGAAAACCCAGGAAAACCAAATGGGAGCCACAGAGCGCTCTGAGCAGTTGCTGGTTGAGCTGATCATCAGACCTTGTGGCCTGTTGTGACAAATATCAAATACTGAGTGTGGATATACAGCCAGAGTAAATTACGCAATGACTTATGGCTGTAGGCCACTGCACAGTGATCTGGAGGTGTAAGGATGCTCAGTGCTGCATCCATATTTGCAGAGGGACCAGGAGAGAGTGCTGCAGAGTGAGATCCACCAGCCACATTGGCCAGAAATTCCGACACCCTGAGGCCACAGATGTAGTCATGGTGCAGGTATACAACCCACTCGCATCCAAGGGGGGAAAGCTTCTCCTACCACTTATCCTGACAGGAGCCACTCCCTGCATCATTCCACTGCAGCCAGCAAATACAATTTTTGACATTACTAGTAAAAGGCCACAGGCTTTGTATTGACTCTGAACTTGTCCRGGCATACTTGCCCTGCGTAGACTTTAGCTTGTTTAACTGTGATAGCAATTGTCAAGCAGTCAGGTAACCATTGCCTAAATTTGTTTAGCTTTAGTTACAGTAATAACAAGTAGTTATTCTGCGTGGGCTGAACTCCTGTGACTCTAGAATAAAATGTGGTATGGAAAAGCGTAGACACAGAGTGCAGACAGCAGAAGTCCCAGACTGTAAAGACAAATCACAATGGCCCAYTACTGGTCACTATAAGAGCGCAAMCTTGTGAATCAGGTAAAACCAGTTTTAGAGATAACAAAGAGAATAGAAAAAACTGGATAACTGGCAACCAGTGAGGAGAAAGAGCACATAAGCAGAAGAAGCACCTAAGCAGACTGTTAGAAACAAATACACAAATAAACCCAAGCAGACTCAGCACTGAGCAGGAAGAAGCCACCACCACCACACTCCTCCCAGCAAAGAATTCAGGGTACCAATGACTCATTGTACATTTCCCCACCTTTTGCTAGATGAAGCCTGAAGTGTTGACCTTAGGACCCAGATGGACACTGGAAGGGTGAGCACAGCACCAAAGAGAAGGGTAGATGCTAGGAAGTGTCTGTATAACAATTTTAACCCTAGTATCAATAAGACTTTTTTGTATTAATTTGAACTGTGATTATTAATACTAATAATAGCCATTTGCTGTATTTTGATTAGACTTACTCAACCAACCGGAACCTCTCTTGTTTATTCGGAACTGAGTAAAGGTCAGAGCTTTTTTGTTGAAGAAATGCAAATGCTGATGAAAACCAGACAAAGGGGTTAAACCTATCAGTTCAACAGTTTGTTTACCAAATCATTTGCCATGTTCTAGTTTACATGTTGTTCATTCTCAGTCAGAAAGGGATACGCTACCAGATCCTGTTTGTAGTCGCACAGAGCCTTGAGGATAATGGGCTTGTTACTCCGGTAGTCTGGGTTACGTGGTTTCAGCTGCACAATCTTCTTGGACTTATTCACCAAACTCTGCACTTGCCTCTTGTATTCAAGAATTCTCTCTCGTTCATTCTGCAAAGATTAACTGTATGTTAAAACTTCATTCTAAAAAGAAACCACATCTAGTTCCTAAAGTTTAATTAATAGAGGAATACATCTGGAGCTCTCTGCAGGTAAAATTTCCATTGGCTCCAGKGGGACAAGTCTTTGGACTATAATGTAAAACAGCCACTTTAAAAAAAAGAGAGGAGAAACACCAGACTAAGTATCTTTGCAACTCTAACAAGGTGCTGTTTTTCTTCTAGATCCATGATGTGCTTAAAGTGAGGTAAGAGACACAGGAATAAATGGAAAGAAATCTGTTACAACATGAATGCT
The DNA here is from genome assembly GCF_003343035.1 of Apteryx rowi. Lineage (NCBI taxonomy): Eukaryota > Metazoa > Chordata > Aves > Apterygiformes > Apterygidae > Apteryx > Apteryx rowi. The sequence goes on from NW_020450008.1 coordinate 847,697, forward strand.
ACAAAAACTATTAAAAACTACATTTGCAGCCTTGACTTCATCAATTACCCTTTTACATCACTGACCATTTTTCCTGAAGTAGATGCAATTCAGAATTGCAGGAGCTGACTCAGGATGAGCAAACAGTTAACTCAGCTATAAAAGTTAAGTCCTTTCAAAGAGACAACTGCGATACAAAATGACATAATGGATCATTTATTAAACACACTTATCCTTTCAGGAAAAATCTTTCCTTGCACCTATGAACTAAAGTATTTTCTTTTTTTAACTTGTTAGCATGTCAGAAACTTGTGAATTTGTCAGGCTCATTTCAGACTGAAAAAGACATCAGCACAGGTCCCAAACAGTATTACACAAAGTAAAATGACAACATCGACCTATTTATAGGCTACTCTCAGAAATGGGCATTAATATAGCACTGACGTTTCAAATTCTGTACAGCACTGTATATAATCATTACAGTGAAACTGGGTTTGCATTTGGTATCTGAAGAGCATAAGAGTTTGGTGACTGATTTCCATGGAAGCCAAAACATAATCTGCGAGTTGGGTCTAACAGTACCTCCAGTTCTTTGATCTGTTCCAGCAAGGTTTGTAGTGACATGCTCTTGTCACAGATGAACTTCTTCCTGATAGAATCTTGTAAGTTCTTCAAGTAGCTTTCCGTGGCTTGGGCCTCTTCAAAAAACTACAGGAGAAAAGTTGTGATTTCAGTTGTACACTTCTCTCACAAACAAGTCCACTAAAATCAATGGATTTCTTTCATGAGAAATCCTAGTTCACATCTGGAAGAATGACAGCATTTACAAGTATAAGATAACACTGTGCTATGTAAAATTGTGCATGAATTTAGGAAGATTCTGGTACAGAAAAAGTATCTTTCAGTTATCCAGTGATGGGATTCACCCCTTCAACAAAAGCAGTGAGGAATATGACATCTACTATGAACTGTTGATCATATTCACAATCTGTAAACTAAATTCTGAAGCTCCTTCTTGAGCAAAACACATGTCAACAGCTCTTGAAATTCTCACATGTAGAAAGCACCAAATACAGTTTTTTTGTTACTCAACACTGCTAGCAAATGAAAGTAGCTTTTTGAAATATACGAATTTTTAAAAAATATTCGTATATTTTAAATGTGTAAATGCTAGCAGAATATGAAGTTTTTGACTGAAGTAATAATTTATGAACAGTTACTTGTCTAATACTTGTATAATTCAAAAGTGAGTGTGAATTCTCCACATCGCTACTCACCTGAAAGTATGCCGCATTCTCTTTCAGATGAACATCAATGCATTTGGTAATCTGAAGAATCCAGCTCCACTGAGTTTGTAGTGTATCCATATAAGCCTAACAAAAATAACAAAATAAAGAACTGTAATCATCGCCCTGATCTCTCTCCCATGACTAGACTCAAGCACAATTATTTATGCTCCACATAAATGCAAATGAAAGATCTGCTACAACAAATTCATGCATACCAGAAAAATACAACTCATGCATATAATTCCATGACTTCTAAACATCTACCTGACTGAAGAGAGTTAAATACCTGTTTGTTGGATGCAGAGAGAAATTTGTTCGTGATTTGAATTTTGTTTCATCACCATAAAGCCTGAAGTGCATGAACAAAAGGGGATGACTGGGAAAGTAAAAAGCACAAACAGTAGTGCAAGTAAAATATTTCAATTGCAAATCGTGTGTTCTCCTTCTCCAAGGGACACTGTCAAGCATGATTGTTTATTATGACTACTTTTAAATTTAAACTTTTTGGAGTCCTCATGTATATTCTTAAAAAAATAGTTACATGACTTTTTACTTCACTGCTGAAGCTTACGAGGATCTTTCCTTTAAGGCAGAAACTGACCGCAGAGGAAATTATGAGTAGTGATTTTACACAACATGATACCAGATGAATCAGTAAATATACTGAAAATCAGAGACGAGTAATTTTTTTCCTATTAACTTCTTTCAGTTTCAGAGTTCTTACATATACTTGAAATTATTATTACAGCATTTTCTAGTAAAATGAGATTTTTCAAATTGATGCAGCCTTTGTAATTGAAAGGTAAATATATACCAAGCTGTGAAAGCAAAACCATCTCGGCTAAACTACAGAAAAGCATTATAAATTTCAGTTGCAGAAAGTATTTGCACTTGGATTAAATATAAACCCTCAGCAAAGGGTGTGGCTATCTTCAAAACATGCCTGCTAAGAGAGCAGACGAACAAGAACGGGATGCATTCCTACCATTAATTCTGCTGCACTGAAGTCAACTCATAGGAGATACAGCAATCTGAATACATTTAGACAGCTCCATAAGCCCATATATTAATTTTTATATGCATCTATGATCAGTTTTGGTGGCAATGAGAGATTTCTCCTGAACTGTTAAGAAATTTGCAGTACTAGGGGCCAGGTTTGTAGGAGAAGGTAGTATTATTTATTAGATCAGTCAATATAGCTGGAAAAAAAATGGACATGCTTTCTGGCAGGCAAGCCCTTCTCCAGATCCAAATGTGGTATTTCGTTTACAGACATTCACTGAGACCTTTTCTCACATAACAACTAAAGGGTGAAGTTAAATCATATGAAATCTAACTCACCTCAATTTTGTCTGAAGCAGGGTGCTGGTTGAGCACTAGTTGGTCACTTTCTTGCTTTAGCTTGTTGAGTTCTTTTTCTTTAAGCTCCAATTCACTCATGCGTTTCTAAACAACCAAAGCACAGCAGTAAACAACCCCCCAAAGGTAAATCACATAGGATGGTTTAATTGAAACTTCCCAGACAGTTAGGATTGTGTAAAATTATCCCTGCTAACATTAAATATTAATTCTATTCAGTTTACTAAAGTTAAATAGGAAGACAGTAGCATCAAAAAGGTACAAACATTCCAGTTCTGGTCTCTAGGCTTGCCACTTATAGAGTAGAGCATCCAAAATAYAGCCCTTTTTGTCAAAGAGGATTGATGGAAGCAAGTATGACTGCATCTTGCAACATCCAGAACAAGAGAACTAAGAAAAAGTATCTCCTCAATGATGTGAACTGTCATTGCTTTTTTAGTTCAGGGATTGGCACTGACATGGGCTATAGGAACATACAGGCTCAATTTGCCTATGTACTCACAGAAAACAGGAAGCAGCAGTGTAAAACACCTCTGACAGTACTCTAAGTGTGTTGCTGGCAAGATGTCAGAGGAAGAGTGAGCCGCTCCCTCTGGAATACCTTTACTTCCTGGTGACAGAGAACAGGGCCTGATACGGGGACCCTCATCCCCTAAATAGCCCTAACAGGGAGAACTAAATTGCTTGTCCCTTAGCATAACACGCCAACATAACAGCTGTGTTAGCAAGCCATGCATGATTATTAGTGAGTTGTACTGAAAAGGTCAGTTTTTAAGCTCAAAATGAACCATGACAACCAGTTGAGCGAGAGCACAATCTTTCAATAGGTATCCAATCTTGATTTAAAAAGGTTGTCACATAGTACTTACTCCAAAAGCGTTGATAAAAATCCCCAGAAATTTAGAAAGAGTGAAATACCCACCCCATGATCAGCCTCCTGAGCTAGGCTGATCCTCTCTCACTATGCTAACAGGCAGCTCATAGAAAGGAGGGGGAGGCTGGGCTCTCTTACAGAGAAGGCCTCCTGCTTCCGGGCAATGTCAGTGTTCCTGTCACTCCAGTCGTAGAGAAGCTCCTCTTCCTCACAGTCATTGATCCACATGATCTCTCTGCTAGTGGCTTGGATGAGGTTCTGGAACTGACGGAGCTGATCCATTCTCTCAAAGGAGTGTTTCTGCAAGGAATTCCAGAAATGAGAAGCAATAAACACAGAGAAGCCCATGTGTGGGAGAGAGGGGGAAGTCAAAAGCACAGCACATAAATTTTGTTTAAACTAAGAATAACAGTAAAAAACATACCACTATAAAACTTGGCAGTGGACAGTGGATAACACGCCTGGATTTATGAAACAATGGGAACCTAAAGTCAGACGCTTCTGAAAGTTCATTTCAAACATAAATGTAGCGGACGTAAGCCAGCAAGCAAAACGACATGGGGGAAAATACAARTGGGAAAATTCAAGACCATTCATCATTTAACCTGACTTTTATTGACATTTGCTGCTGACAGTATATCCTCGATGTTATAGTAGCACCTTTTGCACAAAAGACACTCTTCATGACAAGATTCCTTCCATCCTCGCATCTAACACACCTCCTGTTACTTGAAATGTGCACAGGGATCAGCTTCCAATTCCAAGGGTTATGTCTGTTTACCATTTGCATAAGATTCTTGCTGCATTTCATACGAAGACCCAATGTGGATGCACAGCGTACAAAGAATTTGGTTCTCATCCCAGCTTTGCGTGTGATTTTTTTAAGCTTTTTGTATAGCCTAACTTCATTGATAAATTTAGTCCCATTGAGGAGGCAGAGTCCTACTCCTTATCTGCTTAGTGACCAACCCCCTTCCTTAGGTGCAAACTAGAACCTTACTTTTGAGGATAAGTCAATTTTATAATAGGTAATGACTTAATTTCAAGTTCATGACTCAAACTGAGCCTTATATTAACTACAAAACACTGCCAGTTTACTGCTGGATGGAATTACTTAAATATGCAACTATCACTCTAGTGAAACCTGAAATGTTCCTTGATTATAAGATCAGTGTTAGCAAAGCAAAAAAAGCATTCATCAGAGGATATCAGATATGAACACAACTTGTGCTCACCAGCAGCCCTTCATATTCTTCCTCCAGCTGATGAACCGCAGCCTTCTCACGCTGAAACAGAGACAGTAAATATTTAGTGTACCTTTTAAAAGAAGTTTCTGATTGCTTATATTTCCTCTACAGTGTCAGTACCATGATGTTATTACTTCAGGTGGTAATTTGAAAACGCCTGCAAGGGATACAGGGAAATAGTTGGTCTGTGCTGTTGGAGGATCACCAGAAGTATAAAAACAAGGCTTGGACCAATTTATTTCCCCCAGCAATATTCAGTACATAAGCAAGGCTGTACAAAACCCCTGTATCACAAAAACAGCCCCTGAAACTGGACCTCTTTCTGTACTGAACTCCTAGACAATTGCAGAGAACCAACTAGTCCCTAGCTTGGGAGACTGTGAAGTAGTATAATCTATGATCTTAGCAGGAGACTGATTTTTATTCCTGCTTCCCTGACTGTGAAGCTGCACAACCTTGGAACAGGTATTCCATAGGGCTAGACCGTTACTTTTCCTACTTGATCAAGCAGAAGGGAAAAAGGAAGTAATATCCCTTTCACTCTTCAGCTTGGCTGAGAGATCAGAGATCCAGAGCCGAGTCCCATTTCTTCAGATTCAACTCTTTCCTCTTGCCCATGTCAACTCTTTCCTCTTGCCCATGTAAGCAATTAACAGAAAAGAAGAATAGAAACAAAGTGAGCCTGGAAACAAAGTGAGCCTTCTCTCCCCTATCCCTACTTGCAGTGCTAATAGCAGAGGGAGTTAACCACTGCATTTTCAGTGGCTTCTTTATTCCAATCACAAAACCCAGACCAGACCAGAAGCCTCAGTGGAAAACAAATAAGAACAAGAATAAAATAGCTCTGACCTTAGCCCAGAGTTTGGGCATTTCTTACAAAAATCCCCTCATTGCACAAGGCTTTATCTAAGCACCCATCTTATCCTTTTACTTTGTTGTTTTAACATACCTAGACAGTAAATGAGAATAATCATTCTTAGCCATCTTTCCCACCAAAAATGTCACCAGATTTATTTGCCAGCCTTTGTACACAGCAATGAAATGTTACATAGCCACTAAATTTTCATTTCAAGATTTTTGGGAAAGAAGGGGAACAAAAAACAATCATGAAATAGTAGAGTACCAGCATTGAAAGCAGTTGCCATCATGACATCAGTGCTTTCTGAAGAGAAGCTGAGCTATTCAGCATTTCTCATGGCAGTGGAACACTGGCAAGCCAAGGGTATGGATCTAAACTAAGCAACGTGTAAGGGAAGACAGTAAATCTTACCAGATCTGTTTTGACTTTGTCCAGGTGCCAGCGATAGTCTCCAATGGCATTGTGAGTTCTCCTATGGTCACTGATTTGTTGTTCGATGGATGCTGCATCAAAACCCCATTTCACTAGCTCCATTTCAGCCTAAGAAAAAGAGAGAATATTTGTCTTTTCGTTTCCAACAAGACATTATTATCTAAACCAGAGCATCAAGGAACTGCACTGAAGAAAACATGACTATGCAATAAAGGGTAAAACTGAACAAGGTAAAGTTCAGAACAGGAGTAAAAATTTCTTAAAATTGTCATCACTTAAACAGTGTGAGAGGCTCCCAAAGTAAGAAGAAACAAGTAGGGGAAATATTTGAATAGCTTAAAATTGACTAGATAAAGCACACTTAGTAGTGTATTTTCATCTCTGTTTTCTTTGGGCCAAACTGTTCTTTTATGTTCTCCAGTATATCACTGGTGACTCTGAAAACAAATTATGACTTGGTCATACTATGTTACTCATGCAATTCATGTGAAAGTACCCAGAGTGAAGCTCTGTAGTCCAGTACACTGTACTTCCATTTTAATTACACTCGCGTAATTCCAAAGACCTCAGTTAGGAGCAGTCAAGCTAAATGAAAAAACAGAAGTAAAGCTATGTAATTCATAAACTGAAATGATTACAGAACATGTTGTTTGTCCGGCATTTTGGCAACATTTAATGTGGGGATGCCAAGGGAAAACCTCCAGGAACAGCCTTTGAAAAACAGTAATGCACCTGGATAATGATTAACTTGAAAACTACCTGATTACAGTTGTTTCATTATCTTCAAATATTAAAATTCACTGAATTCACTATTCAACTGCTCAAATTACAAATCATCTTTTATGCTGTGAAGACACAATCACAATCAGCCTCTGTGTATATGCCTGTGTGCGCACAGGCACAGCAGATAGATCTTAATCTTGGGTTGGGACTGAATTTGATAATTACCAGCCTGGAGCCCAATCTTTATGACTCAACAGATATCAATAAAGCCTGAATGACACTCAAACGAAGGGGTTTAAAGGAAGGGTTGGAAAGGTTCCAACAAACAAAACCATTTTACATTCAGCCACCTAACAGCTACAGGACTTCGACCTTTCTTATTATATTTATACATACTAAAGAGTCCGTATCAACAGGAGCAATCCTGGATGATTGCCAATATGTGAACAATGGCTGTCTGGATTTCAGCGCACCTTCCCTAGTCCTACAAGKGAAATTTGACCAGCACTCCTACCACCTGATTCTGCTGTCAGCAAACCATCATGACAGAAAACAAAAACAACGACAGAAAACCACAGCTGCTCAGAGCTTTCTCCCACATCTCATCACATTACACCAGGAAACATTATCTTGTTACCATATTAGCAGATAGTGAGACACAGTTTGCACTGTGGAGAGAAAAAGCCATGGCAGAAAGTTCAAAAGAAATTTTCCCAAAAAACTACAAAAGCCCAACAGGGAGCTAAGTGCTTACTGGCCTCACCTCAGCTTTGCCTTAAGGACTGAAGAGGGGAGAGTGAGCTTTTTCTTTCATAGGAGCTTTTGCGTGGGAACACTGCTTTGAAGTGCTTGCTTATGCTTCCCACGATTAGTGAGAGGTGTCTGAGCAGGGTGTCATGTGGCTCCTTTGGGAGATGCCGCATGTTCATGATCTTTCATCACTGGAAACATGCCCAGTGCACTGTCAAATATCACTCCTCAAAGCATGGCAGGTCTGACAATTAGCCTGCTCTCCCAAAGTATGTGTAGAGCAATCATACCTGCTGCTGCTCTCTTGGCGCAACACCTATAAGTGTTACCACTCAAGAGTGTATCTCCACTTTCCTTTCTTCCTCTGAAACATGCCACAGTGTGGGAGCGCCCTGAAGGACTAGACTATGACTAGCACTCACATAAAAGTATGGGAGCTGCTGTACAGAGCTGTCCCCTCCTCAACTGGTTTGCATAGCAGCCACCTGGTAAACACCATATGCAGATAACGACAGGATCACTAAGCAACGATCTAATAAGGTGAGATTAAAAATAATGCAATTTCAAATTACAGAAGTTTGCAAATTTTAACTTTGACCACCTTGTTCCATACACCCTACCTGTCTCTCAGAAAGAACTGTTCCACCACAAACATTGGGCTTCAGCAGCACAAAACCAGACTACAGGCTTTTAACATGTGTTTTCTACCCTAGGCTACACAATCAACAGCTGGGCAAAGGCAAATTAGTTCTGCACATGCAACAGAGACATGAAAATGCTGAAGTTTCTATTTAGGCAGTGACTTCTGAAAGTCTAGTCCTGTGACTATCAACTCTACCTTCTGGCTCCCACTGTGATAAAGATAGATTAGAGGGAGAACAACTGCAAAATACTGAACAAAGGTTAAATCCATGAAGCTGGTCCTAACTGTGTAAAGGGTTAAAATAAATACGAAGCATGAAGAGTATCTGCAGAAGGAAGGAAGGAAATACTGAGCATTATAATCTCTAATGCAAACATGCTGATGCCTTTTGTTATATTAACAGCTGTGTCACATTTATGTTTTTAAATCTGGCTTCCATACTTTTTCCTCTGCAAAAGAAGACCCCAAATCCTTTTCTGTGTTTCTGTGGAAATTCACTACATGTACAATGCTGCAAGTAAAAGAGAAAAAAAGAGAAACTTGGAACAAGATATTAGAATCTATGTATATCTTTAATGTTCTACCGGCACCCAAAACATTGCTGTATGCGAGGTGACATTCATAAGCAACATCAGTTCTTAGCACTTTCTCTGAGCTTTGGACAGATTTACCTTCTGCTGTCTCATCCAGTTTAAACATTCACTTGTGACACGTTTTGTGTACTCATCCCAGCCTGAGCCACTCTGAGAGGAGTAGCAACCACCACCTTTGGAGCTGGCCCTCCGGGCACGGGGAACACTGATGGCTTTATACAGGGCACGCATTTGCTCTTGAAGTTGAAGCAGCCTGAAAGTGAAGGAACCAGTTAGCTTCTATGAGGAGAACACCTAGAAAACATGGAAACTATGCAATTCTTATCTCCTACTGGACCACCAAGTATTCAAAAAGAAACACTGAAAGCTTAGGCCACGGAAAATGATATTGGTTAAAATTTCATGGGACACCCAGTGTATGAAATTCTGTGAGAAATATGTTATCACAAGGCCTTTCTCCATGTTAGCATACCCAAACTGAACAGGTTTAGTTCCACTTTGCTGATCTCTGTCACATCTTGCAACATCAGAGAATGTGAGCATTACACACTGCAAATTTACATCTGGCACGTTCCCTTCCCCAATCCTTCCCTGGCCATACCTTTTCTGATACATGTCACAGGGCTGGCCCATCTGCCTCATCTCTCTGATGAGCCCATCCAGGATATCCATTTGGTCATTTGCCTGTGCAAAACACTCTTCCAGATCTCTGTTCCCTCTAATCTGGACACCATCCCCATATTTCAATTCCTAAAAGAAAGAGATGGAGATCAAATTAAATATTCTTTGCATAAGCTTCAGCTTGGTTATATTAAGGGAGATGTTATGAAGAGTAATTAATTTTAAGACGTGTGATGGGTTCCAACTATTAGGCAGCTGCTATGGTCTTTCATTGTCAGTTTTAAGTGGCAGAAGGCCAATTAACAAAGGATCCACTCGTTCTAAAGTCCTTATTATGAATAAAATGTACAAGGCAATTATTAAAACATTATACAAACCAAATATTTCCATAAAGAATTAATATACTCTGACATCCATTTTATTTCTAAAAAAAATGTGTACATATTTGCTCACAGCTGTTTTATTTCCCACTTGGTTGTAATTAGGTCTGTAACTGTAGTCTAATTATAGTTATACCCAAGTGTGTGGAACAACTTCAGTGCAAATGCTTGGAAAAGAAACAAACACTCTATTCTAGCGGTGGTTTCTGCATATTGCTTCTGATTTTTGCAGAAGTTTTTCTGAGGCTCTGAGTTACAGACACTGCTCCTTCCTTTCCAAAATACAGAATGCACCCTTTCTGCCTGGAATCAGCTCTATGCCTAGACACATTTGTGTACCATCCTATCGCCCAAAGTCTAGCCAAATTCTAGCCAAATTCTCTGTGCTCCCTCTCCATGCAGGGGACCCAAATGTTCACGATGCTTTGAGCAGGAAAACAAGACTTTTTGATCTCAACCCCCAGTCACATAGCCACACTGAACCAAGCACAATCCAAGCATGATCTGCTTTTGCAAAGAAAATGCTGATGGACCTCATTACTTTGTCCCTCAAAAAAAAAAAAGTAAGCAGTGCATGTTGTGGAACCAAGCTGGAACTAAACATTGCTTTCTTTTTACTTCACTGCAGAAATATTAATCCTGAACAAGAGGCAGTATTTACTCTGGCATTGATTTTTATATAAACATGCTCACACGTGCTGCATCTCCAAAAAGGAAATAAACTGCTAACCACAGAGTTCATTCCTGAAGGACTTTTGTGTCCACAGAGGGTCCAAAAATGTACATTAAATTGTATCTACTGCAAGAACTGTGAATGGATTTTGGATCTCAACGGCCTCAGTAGCAGGATGCACTCATCACCCTGATCTTCCTTTGACTTCAGCAGGAACCAAGGACATTCCACATTTGCCAGGACTGAATCTAGCATCACTGTATAACACAGCCACCAAACACAATGGGTTTATATTAGTGTAGCATTCAGCAAAAATGATCCTTACATATTTGAGATGAAAAAGTCAAGGAGATTCCAATCTGATTTCATACACTTCCTTAGGAATCATTTGGTAAAATAAAACAAATGTATTCAAGGGTTTTCCTATGGTGGGTCAAGTTCATTATAGCTCATAAAATGATGCTGATATTCTACAGGATACACTAAGAGAGTATAAGTGGTCAAAACGTTATTAACAACTGTTTACACTGACAGTGGCCTTGATCTAAAACTGAAAAAAAAGATCCAGTAGAATGTGTTAGAAGTTTGAGGTGGAGGGAGTTCTAACTAAAAAGTCTCCTTTTTCTTAATCGGATGCATTTTAATCAGTTCTACTGAACACTGAAGGCTGACAGGAGAGGGAGACCTACATAGGACACGCGATATTCCACTGCAAGGGTAAGCAGCACAGTTCCCTTACATGAACAGCCGAAAGGGAAGAAAGCAAAAGAAGAACCAGACAGCACTGAGTACAGATAACAATGTAGCATTCATTCCCTCCAATATTCATAATCACTTTTGATAGGCAGAACAAAAAGCACTCACAGGTTGTACTATGAGTTCAGCTCGCATCAGGCAATCCGAACAGTTTTGCAAAAGCTCTTGAATGGTGTTCTGACGTCTGGAAACTGTACAGGTACCATTCTGACTGTAGGGGGAGAAGAATACAATCAAGTAAGTACAGAGCAATCACACATTTTAAAAAGAAATAAGTACAAATTTCCAACAGCTAAGGGAAGTTACACGAATCTAGTTAAGCTTCAGAGAGACAAATATTCTTTATCTGGCGCATTCTTGCATAATCTCCCTGTGAAGTTTTAATGCTGATTCCCAAACAGCATAACCATTTTATAATTCTGCAACAGCAGACTTAGAATGACTTCGCCACAGCATCAAGCAGAAGGCAGAAACTGTCATGTGGTAAAGGAAAAAGGGGTTCTTCCAAAGCAGATATTTGTAACTTTGACTGAGAACACATTGGCAGCACTATCGTAGGAATAAATTATTCAAGATCTTTCTTAAAGCCAATTTATTAGTATGTAGCCTTTACATTATGTTATGTTATCCTACACGTTATCACGAGAGCCATTGAACTTTGAGTGTAAAAAGAAAGCAGGGATGGATTCCCTATGCAAGCGTACAAGCACACAAGTCTATAAAACTGTATGAAGGGCCCCGTTATCAGCACAAACATGTGAAGCTAGTGCAGTGTCTTAAAAAGGCATTACAAGATGCATAAGCCATTACAAAAATAGATGTAGTGGTTGGAGTGGGAAGACGTGTCTCTGACAAATAAATAAAAGGGGGAGTTTGGGGGTTCCAAGTAACCCTGGAACTGAAAACGCTGGTAGGGAAAAAAGTCAAGGTAGGTAGCAGGATCATTATTGTTGATTTGCACAGAATCTACTTTATCCATACCACCAGAACATTGCTTTTTCAGCATATGCCCATCCTGGGATTCAGTCACCAAAACGTGCCACTGCTAGCTGAAAGTGGGTGAGGTGCTTTGAGCTAGCAATCATTCCTAGCTGATAGGATTAGAGCTCCCAAGCAAGCCCAGACAGTTCCCAAACTGATGCACTTCTCAGTGAAACTAAAATAAATCATTACTAAGAGATGGTAAGAAATTAAAAGGCTTCCAAGCCTTGCCTGGTTTTCTAACTCCTATGCTCACAGTAGGTAACCTTTTCCAATACAAATCACTGAAAGACTAAATCTTCAATATAACACTAACATCAAAAAGACTATCCATGCAAACCTGTCCAATTCAACAGAACCAGCAAGTCATTTGAATTCAGTGGAAGTCTTTCCACCGAGTTTAACAGACTCCGATGAGATTTAATAAGAAGAATTTTGGCAATGCAAAAAAGACTGGAAGAGCTGTTTCTTGGAAAATCACTGCAGTGAAGAGACACGCTCACTAATAAACTTCAAGAGCTCTTAGGCAGCGTGTGTAAGTTTGTGCTTCAGTAGCATGCAGTTTTCCTATCAGCGTCTTGAACAAGCATAAAGTATTTTAGGAACTTTTTCAACCTGCTCCTGTTAGTGCCAGGGAATAAACTTTCAAAGACACAGAGACAGGACTGGATATTCATTGGGTGACTTAAAACAAGCTGTCCACAAACAACTCCTGACTTGCACTCTGACRCTCTAGCTGCAAAAATGTTGTGCCCTACTGTGCTATGCACCCCTGTGTATCTTGGAAACAGCTGAAAGAAAACAATTGTGAAAAATAAAATATGGGTCGAATTTTCAGCCAGGCTTCCCATCAGCTTCCTTTTCTCAATCATTCCTTCTCATTAGGCACAGCTGTTGTCTTTGGACCTAGAACCATCTGACCGCATCTAAAATTTACATTAATTGCACCCACAATTATTATCATTAGCAAAACATAATAAAGAAGGGAAAGGAATCTTCCAAGTAACTTTCTCTTATTAGAACATGAGAAGAGTATTTTTTCTTCAGTCACTTTTTTAATCATTTCCTGATAACTTTAAATGTCTGACATCCATTAAAGCCAAAAGAACTATAGATGAGAACCAGATCCCTACGGTAATAAATCAGCATATCTCCACTGGCTTCAGTGGAACTTCATTGACCTCAGAAAATCCACTTCACTTTACACTGAGAGGAGGCCTAAACAGTGGCTGTCACAGATAACACACTAAGAAATTGAGAAGAAATGAATTGTTTTCAAATAAATCAAGCTACTAAACTGATTTACAAGACAGAAAAAGTAGAATTACAAGTATTCTGTGTTCAGCCCAATGATAGTAGAATACCACATTCAGCATCATTGTCCAAATAATAAAAAAGTCAGACAACTGAAGATTTTTTAACACAGATGCACAAAATTGACTCACTTACAAGAGCAAATGGGAGCAGTGGGAGACCAAAGAGCACTCTGCATTAGATTTTCAAATAAAGAGCTAGAAGCTACTTGTTTACAGTTCATGGGGACCTTCATAAAAAGAAAGCAGTAAGTGTTAAAGGCTCTTATAACCAAGAACACAGGCAGAAGCTGGAGCAATACAAACTTAAATCAGAAAAGTGGCACAATTTTTCAGCAATGAGGCTTTTTGCACTTTAGATATCTTTTTTGTTGTTACATGTTAATCAACACAAAAATAATAAGATCAATAGGAGGATAATGGGTGAAAAGGTAATGGCCTGTTAAATGCAGCAGACAACACTGGGAGACCTAAAGCCTATCATCCTATCAGCCAACTAAAAATGGTGCTACACTGCATTACTGGGCATACCTAGAGAAAGCAGATGGCAGTACAGGAGCTGATGTGCAATGGTACAGCTCCACTAAGTCAAGGCGACTCAAAGACTTGACACCTGAAGAGGATTTCAGTGCACAAATATACTCAAGAAGAATATAAACCAATCTCCAAATTTAAAAGATAAATAGTTGCAGCAAGACAATACCTGAACATATATTGGTTGGCATATAAGACGGCACTAGCACAATCTGACATGAATGTAACCTAATATTTTTCATCCATGCAACAGCAAAGCATTTCCTCAGCAGTTTCAAAAGCCTTCAGCTTTGGCGTAATCTTCCTCTTACTGAAGATGACAGGCCTTTAATGGGAATGAGTAGATCAAAGTAGAAACCCCAATGCACAGTAAGCAGACATCCCACCTTGAGGCAGAATGAAACAGCCAAAGGAAAATCATATGCAATACGCTGTCATAGAGGAAAAAAAAAAACACTGAACCAAAGAAACCTAATGCGTGATCATGGTAGGTGGCATCGTAATGTGCAGGCAAGAAAGAACCTGGATTTTCAAAGTACAACCACGTAACCTGGATGCTGTTAACAGAAATACATTTATGTGCCTCAGAAAGACACAGGACCCTGACAATCTGCACCTGACACAGACTAACTGGATTACCATGGAAGGTGTTTCATCAGTGTGTCTCTTGCTTCATCTGATTTTGTTTACATTAAACAGAGTAAAGTGCAAGTAATGTTTGGTTATTGTAATAACTACTGCTCTTATGATGACTTTTTTTTTCATTTTCATTTTTAACTATGGCAGTATCTAAAGCTCAATCGGTGAATACGATCCTGCTGCACCAAAGACTGCAGATATGCACAGTGAAAACACGGACAAGTTTTTCACTTGTTTTAGAGTATCCCTGTAAATATAGTATGCATATTCAAGCATCCTAGCTATCTGGGCAGAAAGGGAAAGAACTGGAGCTCAGGCCTTTTGGCAGGTCTTATAAAACAAGAGTGCATGGACTCTACTAATAAATATACATATTTGCAAGGATCTGATTAATTGCTATACTGCTTTGGTTTTTTTAAAGTCTAAGAAACAGCACAGATGACTGAAGAAGCCTGGATTGCTTCAGAACTTAACTACCTATTTGTACCTACAATTCAAAATTTCAGACTGCAACTTTTATTTTGAGGGTAAATCATGAATTTCAAAGAGATGCTATTAAAGTGACTTTATTTAATAGTCATTAACTATTAAAGGAACAAAGGAAAAAAAACGGGGGAAGAGTTTTTGTTTTAAAATTATCAGAATACATCAAAACACAGAAGAATCGCTTTTGATTTGGGGAGAGCTGCAGATTTAAAATGTAAAACCCCATATCTCCCTACTGCCAGAGGAGCACTAGGAAAGGCACAGTGTCTTAGGGTTCTGGTCCTTTTGTACAGAAGCCACCCTGCTTGCTCCATGTAAGACAGAACATTGCTGCCTTGCTAGACTGAGCTCTTGCTCTCCCAGAGAAATAAGGGGATGGCCCAGGATTGCTGCTGCAGCCGGGCTTTGTGCAGAATGGTATTTTAGACAACATCTCCCTGCTGCAATACACCGACTGAGCTAAACTCAGTCAGGACTTTACTGGTGAATCCTCAATTTCTGAACTATGTTTATGCTTAACTGGTAGCGGTATCAGTGATTCTCACAAGATCCACAGCTCTACAGAGAAACAAGAACTAACTATTCCTGCTTTCTGTAAATGGGGCTGAAAAATGCTCTCAAGGCCAGGCAATGAGTCATGAGAGTTGAGATAAATATTCCAAACACAGTTGGTGCCTACTTCTCCAGAACGCACCATGGGTGATTACTGCTGCCACTGACATATTCGAGCAGTTAGAAAAGAGATCATAAATGACATTTTTGAATAAATTATATATCCTCTGTAAACATTTATCTTCCACCCTAACAAGTCCAGCTGAGTTGTTATTAATGCAGAACTCAAGTGGTGATGGAGAAAGCCGGTTACCTTCTGCTTTTTCCTTTGCCCAGCACTGCTAAAGACAAGCATACTCCCAGCGCAAAGCAATGTGGCACGGAGGCTGCTCTAGTCCTGCCTCTGTTAGTTTACATCAGGAGGCTGCTGTGTTACCTGGGGGACTATTAGTGTCTAGAGAAGCAGGGTAAAGGGGCCATACAGAAGTAGGTCTGGCAGCTATGTGGAGCCTTCCAACAGCTCCACATTTCCTTAAAACTTTGAAAAGCACAAGGAGTCCTCTTGGCCCAAAGATCTGATTTGAGAGAGTACATGCAAAAGACAAATAATCCCTGTTAAATATTTTTGGTTGCTCCTCAAAACATTCAGCCTTTTGAAAATTAAAAGCAAATTTTTTTCATTTAAAAATTAAAGCAAACTTTTATAAAGGTCTTTTTGCAAGCTCAAAGTATCCAGCAACTCCCATACCAGACAGCCGAGTAAAACAATACCACCTCTTCTTTTTTTTTCACCCACACAGACTTGTTTGAACAAGACAGGGATTCATCAAGGGATAACCTGGTATGCCCAGGGCACAGAAGCTAAAAGAAAAACCTGAACTGGATTCTAAATTCCCGGCACAAAGACTGCATCCATCACCGGCTTAACCTCCCCTCTGCTGCCTGCTAGTTGTTTGTGTGCACCTGCAAATACACACATACACACAAATCAAGTATCAGAAAATGGCTTAACATATATGTATATAGGCCAGCTATGACAAATACAGATTCTTTGGAGAGAAATGGATACAAGATGGCTAATCACAATATTCCTAAGAGTATAACCAGAAATTAAAATACTATAAAACAACTCTTTTCTCAAAGAAGGTGAATGCAACTGTCAGAAAAATCAAGAATGTCATAATCATGTTTTCTTTATATATATCATTGTATTAATTAGTATTAACTTTGGCACAGTGCAGCCTCATCAAGCTATTCCTATATTCTGAGGACACACGTAGGTTAGAACATAATGACAGTACAGCTCAAAAGATACCTGTATCTTGCATGACTGGGCTCTTCATATCATTAGAAATACATAAAAAAAATCATTGGTGAAATCTTAAAACTACTGAGGCCAAGTACCTTCAGTGGAACCAGGATTTCACAAGGAATCCTGCCACACCTTTTCCAAGAAAATTCTCACACTCTTGAGTGGCACGTTTTCATCAGTGAGGTTTGTAATATTAATCACCAGAAACAATGACACCATTTTTAAAGGCAATACTTGGTAATTATAATAGGCTGAACAAATGTTTACATAGGCAGCGCTCTCTCTCCAATTTCTAAGTCTGAAAGAGGAAGGAACTGAATCCAGAGTCCAGCCTAGAAGCAAGATCAAGGGAATGCACCTCCTCTCAAGAAGATGCACTTGAAATGCAGTAAAACCCTTCACTTAACAGAGGCTTTTATTCCTTCAAAGATAGATAGCTTGAAATGGAAGTGATATCACAGATACACCCATAAAAAAGGTGAGTTAGGAAAGGTGTAATTTGGTTTTCTTCCTATTTTGTTGCAGTGTTACCAGTTGTTAAGACTTTGCTGACTCAAGCACAATATGTGCTCTGCTAGCATGATAGGTATTTGGCAATTCAGATGTATTCTTTACTCTCTGTCTTCTGGTATTTTTATTAGTCACTAGGGCACTTTTTACGTCCAGTGTGCCACTTGACAGAGAAGTTTAAAGGGAACGACGTTGTTACACCAGCCCTCTTACTACCCATCTTGGCCAGGACTCTGCAACCACTGCCAGGCTGAAGGGCAAAAAAGCAAACTTTGAAGAARTTTGAAAATTGCAGAATATGCCTCTGGTGGTTTTTTTCCTTCTTCCACAGTGTATCTGTGTTTTATCTCTCCATAGCAAAGATATCAATAAATATTTGACTGATGAACTGGCAGTTTTGGAGTGTGTGACTCACTGTCAAGCTGTGTATCTGTACTCAGGGCCAAGCTCCTTCCGAGTTCCCAAGCCAGAAGAAACTGGGAATGTTGTAAAAGCACCTTGCGGAGCCCTAAGGGTAGGGAGCGTCTTACATTGCTCTGTGAGTAATGCAATACTCAGCACAGACTTGTTTGGCAGAATACGCCCCAAAAGTTACAAGACCAGACCCTAAGTCGAATCCTACTGCAATTAAAATTAAGGTACAGTAATTTTTCCCATTTAAAAAAAGAAGCATCAGTTTTGTGAGTTCAGTAACTTGCCACTAAAATTTGGCACAAAAGATATCAGGCTGAATGAAATTATTAAAACCAATTCACAGGTTATGGCCCTGATTCTGCAAACACAACATGCACAGGATTTAGGGGATCTTCTGAACACAGCACTTATGCAAAATCAGGCACAACTGATTTTTTTCTTTTTCTGGCAACAAAACCCTCATTTTGTTTTTTGAAACACATTCTGATTAAAATAAGCACCGATTTAAAACAAATCTATGCAACTCAATAAGGTGCAAACACATATAATGTTTTTCAAATAATTATGTAAAGTGTTTTGAATAGTCTCATATATAAATATATATTAAATAAAAAAATATAAAAATACATTTATATATAAAATACATATGTATATATTTTGATCTCATTAGTCTTTAGTTCCATGCAGAGACCTCCCAGTAAAGTGAAGAGGCACTTCTACTGTGCCAGATAAGCCTTTTCAAAAAGGAGATACAAAGATTGCATGTTGTAGAGAGCAAATGAAAGGATGATGATACAAGGTTGTTAGTCTCTTGATCAGGCCTGTCCTTTCTACTCCTGCTAAACCATCATTGAAAGCTAAAGAAAGAAGAACCAAACGAACTATGGACTGGTTTAAAATATGTAACAAAAGCCAAAGAATGCTAAATTAAAGGAAGGTATTTATCCTCTAGCGTAAGTCAGGAGTAACAGGGAAGTTACTCCAGTGAAGCCAATGTAGTTGAACCAGAGTAAAGTCTGTGAAACAGAAAATGGTCAGGAAGTAGCATGTTCTGCCACTAATTTTTTATGTCTGTCTCCTACAATCATTAAAGGTACTTGCAATGGAGCACCACTAGCAAAACAGGCCTTCAAAAATGCAATACAGCTACTGCATTTTGGAAGCCCAGTATGTATAATCTTCCCTGGTAAAGCACTGAATTGCTCTAACTGCATAGCAATAAATAGGTATTCTCATGTTATTGTAATAGTACATATACATGTCACAGCAGAAATTAATTATAACTAATACACCTATGCACACACCAAACCAAAAGGCAAATGAAGCACTAGAACTAAGGACTGGACAAAGTAATAAACAAAAAATAGGTAGAATGTGAACTTGTCTTCCATTGCATGGTCCTCTTACAACAGGTCCGAAGCACCGAAACAGAGATCTAGGTGTTGGCTAGGGTAATCTCACTTCTCAACAGCCATTTGTGAATATGCTTAATAAAGCTTACATGTTGTCATCTGCCGTTTATTGTATATGATTAATTCCTTTAACATCTTTCTGCAACCTAATCAAGATGTCCTAACAGTAAAACTGGGGGTTAAGCTCTAACCCAAGTCACATCACAGCCCTTCTGAATGAATTCCTAAATCCGTGGCATCAATAATTAGACCACTAGCTTTAAGAGAGCCATTCCTCATGTACCAAAGAGTAATCAACAGCAGGGTTTAGTACRGGTGGCTCATCATACACCGGGACCGTTTCCTTCAGTCATCGTAACTGGCGCCTACTCTTCAGTCCTGTGAACCCCAAACCAATGGAAAAGTCTTCATCACTGCTGTACTTATTTTTCATACATTCAGAGCAAAGTCTCTGCCAGAACTGATGTGCGCAGATTCCCAGTACACCTGAAAGCCGCTAGAGCCGGTGTTCCCCATGTGGGGCTCAA
This sequence comes from Apteryx rowi, assembly GCF_003343035.1. Classification (NCBI taxonomy): domain Eukaryota; kingdom Metazoa; phylum Chordata; class Aves; order Apterygiformes; family Apterygidae; genus Apteryx; species Apteryx rowi. Next base: position 867,555 of record NW_020450008.1, read on the forward strand.
GGCGCGCACCCTCTCCACCAGACCTCGACTGTGCTTGCAGCAGCAGCACGGAAATTAAAAAGCTAACGCAGGCGGAGGGGAGAAAACAGCCCGTGGTATGGCTTGGAGCACAGTTTTGCTCCTCAGCCACCAAAGATCAGGGATCCTGGCCTTAAACCTCCATGCTTGGCACAGGCTAGAAACGAACGCAAGGACACATAAAAGATGGATTCCTGCTAGTCTACAGTTTTGGTTTTACAGGCCTAACTATGCCACTGCTGGTGATGGCAGCGAGGCCTGACACTGGATATCGCGTATGGAAGCATTTACATCAGTACAGTTTATTTTGCATCACCAAGCAAAACTAAGCTGTATCAACACCAACCGGCTGTGTCAGTATAGCTGATATAAATGCATATATGCTGGGAAGTGAAAAGGGGACACCAAGGTACCTTTCTGCTCTTAATCCCGTTACTCTCTTCATAGRGAGTCTCCATGAAAAGAAAAAAAAAGGAAAAAAAAGTAATGATAATTAAAACTGTTCTTTGCTTGCACGTAAAAGGCTTTCAAAATTAGTCTTCTTGGGTGGGTGGGGAGGGGGGGGAGCGCAAACTTGAACGCAGGTAAAGCCAAACTGCAGGCCGCACTGTGAGGAAGTTCACCGCGGTTCACCCGGGTCACCGCGCCCGTGTCCTGCCGGACAGCCACTACCCGAGCCCGGCACAAACCGGGAACCGAGCGGCGGGCCGCAAACGCCCTCATTTCGCAGATATTTGACGGCGGGAGCGGGGCCGCCGCGCCGAGGCGGGGGGCGCAGCCGCCGCTGCTACTGCTGCCCCTGGCGGCG
>NW_020450008.1:869290-916452 GCF_003343035.1 Apteryx rowi
CCGCGCACGCCCGTGGGCACGCGTGGCACCCCCGAGGGAGGCCCGGGCACGAAGCCAGAGCTCCCCCGCCACCAGGGCAGAGCACGAGTTTTTCCAACTGGTTTTTCCAACACTGTTTTTTCCAATTTTTTCAGTTTGCAGGCTTCCCTCACCATTCGCCAGGGGAGGCTGGTGSCCACCAAAAAGCCCCCTGCACGTGGAGTGTCCTTCATGGCAGGCACAAGCTGGTGATGCCAGCGTGGCTCTTGCAGGACCCTCGGCAGAGCCGCCCCAGCTCCCCGAGGTCTGGGAACGGGAAGGCCAGGCAGGTGCATCTCCACCGTGCGCAGCCTGTGGAGGGGGGCCTGCCACACAGAACGGCCTCATGCATCCACCAGGCCATTCGCGCTCAGAAAAGACAGCGGTGGTTAAAACAGCGCGGTTATATCAAGGATGAGGCTGGTCCGCCATCAGCACCCCTCTTCCCCCCACTCCAAAATCCAGCGTGTTGCAGGGCTGCAATGCTTGTCAGGAAAGCAGTGCCTCTGTTTCATCCATTTATAAATGCATTAAGTCCTGCATTTGGGAACACTTCTGATTTCCCAAGCCCAATTCATTTCTAAGGCAGCGCTGCAACTTCTGTGTCAATCAATGAAATGCTTGCATTGTGTAACGTGCTGACTGCATTTGTGTGTGTGAAAGATGATATCCAGAGACAGGTGTTTAAACTGACTTTTTCACTTAGTATTTTTTTCTTGGTGCCTGTGTTCTGGTGCTCCAAAAATTAAGCTTTATTCTTAAAAAATAAAAAATAAGCCAGATTCTAGAGAAAAAGTCATTTTAGCACATTTGTGTGTGTGCAGGGTGTCAACAGTTTGCCATAGATACCCAGTAGTTCCTTCATTCTCAGCCATTGACTATTGCGTCAGTCTCACGGATCAATTTGGAACAATTTCACAGCTATGCTTAATTGCACTTCTGAGCTCTTCTGGCCACTTGTCCAGGATGTCAGAAGAGAAAGAAAAGATGGCCAGATTCAAAGAAGGTGCAGTCACTCACGAATACTCTGCCACGTTTTTCTGAAATAATCCCAAGACATTCATCCCAAAGTGCAGTGCAACCCATCAGTCATGCTCTGTGACAATGTATGTGCCGTAGGCTTTTTAAATATGTAGCTCACACCATCCATAAATTCTTCAGCCCATTTTTGCCTTTCCTGCACTGATCATTTTCCTGGTATTTTAGATCTGAGAGATATGCTAAAGAGCAATAAATAAAAATAACCCTGACACACCAAAGGACTATTCAAGAGAAAACTTCCAGGACTATTCAAGAGAAAACTGAATAAGAGCAATTTTAATCGATGCCACTGAAACTGGTGGAATACCATGGTATAAATTATGTGAGAACCTGGCCTGCTGCTGGAGGTGGTGGTGGGCACAGCATAGCGGAGGTATAAGAGCTGTCCCAGTCAAACATGGAGTTCCTTGATCCCAAAAGGCAACCTAAAGGCACAGCCTTGAGCCGTATAGAACACTACAAAGAGGCAGAATGCAAGTTGTCTATTATCTATGAAGTTATACAGTGACTTCTATATTGTAACATATATTCTGTATTATATATAGCATGCATCATTATGTATCTGTGCATATAAAATATATACATATATTTGTGTGGATTTGGGGTACTTTTTTGAATAAAGACTGTATCTGCACAATTTGACATTATATTCCAAGTCATTAGGGAGCAGAATAGAAAAGCAGTAAGGATGAGTAAGAAAAGCAAATACATACTCCTAATGCTACAGAGAAGGAAGTAAAAAGGTAGAAAACAAGCACAGATGTGGAGTGGGAGGCAGATGCAGAATGAGGGGTACTTTATGCCTTGATATGCCAGTCCAAAATTTTTGAAACATAAATGTAGATCGTTATGTTATTGCCACCTAAAAGTCAGATTTCTCAAATGGTGATGCATCAAGGCTGGCACTTGTATTTAGATATATAAACTTGAAGCATTTTTTTCAGCAGGTCACTTTGAGAGCTGTTCATTTATGTGTGTATGCGTTTTGAAATCAGGAAGTATCACATTGATTTTGGGTTCTTGCTGAGTTTTAGAACCACCTCCAATCAGCCCCACCTTTCAGCTCAGACTAGTGTGCCAGCTCAGTGAGACACTCCATTACTTGTAATGGAGACTGCATGCTTGTGATACACCTGGAGGCCTAAATGAGTCACTGTTACCTGGACATGTAGAATGTGCTTAAACAGCAAATAGACTAAGTTCTGCTGGTTGTATTTGCACCATTAGCCCCACTGAAATTAACAGGCAAGGATAAGACTGAATTGCTACTGAAAATAGGTCAATGCACCTATCTGAGCTATTTTCATACATAAGCAAATGATACAAGCAAATACAAATATTTTTATTTGCTGAAGCAAAATAAATGGATACTACCCTGAGTGGAATCAGTTATCTTGCAGCAAAATCAAGTCACATTGGAAAATATCAATGTCATAATTGGAACAGATTGCTTAAGCCTTGCTCCACTACTTTTGGAAAGGCCCAGTCCTGAAGTACTTAAGGTCCTAAGTTTTTTAACTCTCTTTGACTTCCAAGAGTTTTTGAGAGCAAGCCTCTCTACATAAAGCTCAGTATCTCATTTTTCTCCCTAAGAATACTCCATGCAGAAGAGAATAAATGCAGTAGTTTGGAATTTCTTGCTCATTTCCCTTAGCATGAAGGTGGGGTTCTGCCTCTTAAGACATGGAGCCATAAAAGCTTTCTGGATCTTAGGAAACTCTCTTTAAGCAAGATGCAGTCTGAAGAAGGTATAATAGGTCCCTCCTGGTTCCTTAAGCCAACTCAGAACCAATGTCCCTTCTACTGCCCTATCTCCGGACTCACCTCCTTTGGAACTGCATATATCAAGAGGATATTAGCAGAAGGTAATTCCAAGGATCCAAAGGGGATACGGTTGTGCCTAAGTTCTCGTTTAGAGAAAAGACAGAAGCTCCTTTATATTTCGGCTAGACATAATTTCTCTCGTTAGGTTTTGTAAACAGTTCCTCCCCAACCACAAATGGCATACCCAAAAACTCTGTTTTGGGCTTGGACTACTGGCTAGAGGGTCTTTAATTATTCATGGAACTACCTGATATGTATACTGCAAGCTGAGCTTGTCCCTGTCTATATCAGGTAGACATCTATATTTTATCTTATAAACTGAATTCTCAAGGCACACTGAAATTCTCCTCAGCGGCTTGTTAATTAACAACTTTTAGCAGTAGCTGCCATCCTCTCTTACTTCACGTACCATCTTCTGAGCATAATTCATGACATTCTCTCTTTAATACCCTCCTTGTATGGAGAAGAACAAAATAGTTGAAATAGTTGAAACAAGTCAATAACCAAAGATTATCTCACATTGAAAGCACAATTTTGAACATGATCTGGTGACTGATTTTCATTATTGTTGCTTAGGAAAAATCAGGTCGGGGATTCCAAAGATTGAGTCATCAAGGTAAAACAGAATGTGACTTCTGTGTATTGAACTCCTGCGATTTTGGGTAGTAAGGACGAGTTTGAATGTGCAAACCGGGAATCTGGCTATGTATCTTTCTAGCATGACTGGTGTGTGCAATGGCAGCCTGAGAAGTGACAGCTTAGATTGAATGGCAGCATCCACAAAGTCCATGTTTCTTAGGAAGTAAGGGTCAGTCCTTGGAATTTCCACTTCCTCATTTCACTGAAGCTGAAGCCAAAAAAAAAAAAAAAAATCACAGTTAACACTTGCTTATTCTTGAAAATTCGTACATCTGGAGTCTGAGCTTTGCTCTTAATGGAAGGGAGGCTTGCCAGCTGGTATCAGTAGCAGCACCTCTGCAGTGACTGCAGAGATGGTCTGAAATGTCATTAATAACAAATCTAGAGGGCTCAGACAATTTACTCATGGAATATCTCTGTCATGGTGAAGCTATATCTTAAATACACTCAACTGGTGTCTAATTAYGGGCAAATTTACAATGCCCTGCAGCATGAACCATTTTAATATGTAGACATGCCCCAATGACTGTTTGGAGGGGTTGGAGGGGCAGGGAATGATGGACACAGCGCTTTCAGTGCGAGCCTGTGAGTAAGCAAGCCCTGGACTGCCTGCCCAGAGCTATCAGTCCTGGATCCCTGAACACCAGCTGTGCTTATTTTAGACACTGGAATATTACGGTACCAGTTTCTGGTTGACTAAAAAAGTCTTTACATTCAAGCAGAAAATGCATCCTAGGACTGTACAATTCCTTCTATACAACGCAAAAGTAAAGGGTGTGGTGAAGGATGTGTTAGCCTTGTCAAACCTGACTGACTACTCAGACAAAAAATGTCAGAAAGCCTCCCTGTTTTGCTTCAGGTGGAGACCAGCACATGACATCCTTTTCCCACCACGTTCCCACCATGATGAACAGAGTGTGCACACTGCATTTGTACACAGCTTTTGATTTCACGTTACTGCAAGCAGAGCAACTGACAGTGATAGTACAAGGCCAAGTATTTAATGTTACATTATTTTCTGGTCCTTCAAAAATTCACTTCACAATTCTGTTTCATGAACACCTGGTGAAATATGCTGAAGCTTGAGAAGTTAACATGTTGAAAAATATTTAATAGTGCTGAGAGCAATACTATTTCTGACTTGCTATTTCATAGCAGTGGGACACAAATCTTTTCAACCACATGACATGCAGGCAATACACATTCATTTGTGTGCAGGAATTATTTTAATAAATGCATGAACTCTTGGCAGCACACATCCCTGCTCATTATTCAGAGAGTTTCATATTGGTGTTAGATTCTACTGTGCAGCCGAGCCATGCGTAGCACAAGATCAGAAGTGGGACAGTGTGAGCTCTCAAGTGATCTTTACACTTGCTTGACACTGGGACTGCTCTGTTTTACACCCAACTATCTGTGGGCCCATGCGGACAGGGGGCATGATGATTTTATTGACACCCACCCCTTTGGTCTTCTGATTATGGCCTCTTTCTTGGAAATAGGAATGAAGGATCAAATGAGAGTTGCTACAGTGGCTTTTGTAGACACCCAGGGTTTCCCCTCATTAGCGTGAATCTTCCTTTAGCAAGGTTGCACATTATTACAGATGCTTGTCATTACAGCATGTCAAACAACTGGGTCACAGCATTGGCTTGGGGCACTGATAGTCTTATTAAAATGTTGCCACCATAATTAAAAATATATTTTAACTTGTAAGAGGGAATGACAGAGCAGTTATAAAGGTCTTGAGTATCTTTAYGAATTTGATGGAAAAAAAGCAGAACTTTTTAAACAGATGTGCATGCACATCCACTCCATGCTGAACTTCTATGGTATAAAATGGCTGCAGGCTGTGCAGGACAATGGAGAATTGGATCTAACATACACAAAAGAATAGCAATTAACTCACTTTGCATTAGTTCTTGCAAACAGACCTGTCCTTTCATGTTTGATTTGTGGGTCATACCACAGCTATTTTGATAACAAACAGGGAAGATAAAGATGTAGTTCTGTGTTGTGCCAGAAGCTCTCCTTCTCACAGCTGAGGAGTGGAGGTGTCATCCTCACAGGAATATTTTGTTCTCCAAAACCCCAAGGCTATGGAGGGCCATCTTTCTACTAGAAGAATTGGAAACCTCCTTACCAAGATTCCCACTCTACAAACTGCAGATGTTATCACAGTGTTGTGTGCTCCAGCCATGCTTGCTTGTATACCCAACCAGCAAGAGCTCCCTACTCCAAAGAAAACTCTGGCTACTTGCTGAGGGCAGCATTAAGAATTGTTTCATGCTGAAAAAGCCTTTTCAAATGGCTAGTATTTGACTCAAAAGTTTCCCAGGAGTCTTTTTTATTGTGATCGTTAAACAGGGACTTTTGTTACTATAAAGTTTGCACTACGAGTGAGGAAAAAAGAGGCAGGCTTCCCCATGCCCCTGCTCCTCCCTCCCCATAACTCCATACAGATAAGTCCAGAGGTGAGAGGTTGCTGCCAGCCTTTCTGTTTCATACAACTGAGTCATGTTGAACAGAAACACAAGAGTGAGAAGCTCTTATCTCTTTCAAGTTTATTCTCCTCCATATGAAAGCACAATCATTGCTATAACTCATTTAAAACTTGAATAGTTGTTGTTAAGTGGGACCAGGACACTACAAGGCAGACACTGGGTGTCACGAAACATCTGCGATGACTGCCACTCTCAAGATGTGAAAATGTAAATGTGGAAGTGTTGCCCTGTCTGGACCAAATTCCAGTGCCGCCTAAATTTCACTCAGACTTGCAATGAAGTATTTTCCTTCTTCCCAGTCCTCAGTTACTGTTACAGTGTTGCTGTTCCATGTTCAAGAGCTGGTGTGCTCCACTTTCTTCCCCCAAACACCTACACAAACCTTGTAGCTCAAAAAGCAAAACTGATTTCATTTGGTTTTCCACCTTCTCATTCTCTGCTCCATGTAATTATAGAAGCCTGATAAAGAGACCAAGAATTAGAGCCCTAATATGATATGAGATGATAAAGAAGCTACTTTGCATTAATGTTTTCTCCCCTGATCTCCATGTGATTTAGATGTGTCTGTGGGTATCTGCAATATCTTCTCTATGTGAGTAGGACTGAGTCAGACATGTAGGAAATAAAATTGCTATTTGATTTCTTCTTTTCTTTGTTCAAACCCACTTTTTTGTTAGGATGAATTGAATACCTTTAGGACACAATAAGCTGTTTCCATAAAAATGCTAATCTTTTGCATGGTTGGCAGCATAAGAACTGGTAAGGCTAATATCAATAAAGAGCCTGATGAGAAACAAGGGAAAAAAAGGATTGTTCCATGTTAACCTTGTTGTCACAGCTCTGAGACCTTATTCTGGCACTGAGGGGCTAACAGCTCTCTTTAGTTTTATTTTCTCTTATATGTGGCTTCCTAGGAAATCTCCTCCAAATGACTTTGTAGGGAACAAGATCATCTTACTGTAATAATGCTTCATTGTGCATGTGTCTCAGTGAACTAAATGTTCTGAAGTATTCTTTAAAACAAACCTGTAAACAGATACTGGAAGACCATACTATGTGGAATAGCTTTAACACAGTATATACATAATTTTCTTGTTTAAACATAGCTCATTATAATTTCCTTCAATGTAAACAGAAATTTCACTAGTCCATGCCACTTTGTTGAAAGTTAAGTCTAGTACTGCCAGATGCGTGAAAAAATCTTTTTTTTCAGGGCAGTCTCTAGCCAAGCCCCTGAAAAATGCAAGTTTGGTCTGCAAGAAAGCAATAAAATAATATTAATGAACTGGGCTGCCGGTCATAACTCTGTGCTTCCTGGTACTTTTTGTCACTAACACACTCCATTGATTCAGACGAACAAGAAAAACTGTCCACTGGCTCTTCTGGGAGAGGCAGGAGCACTCACAGCTCGCTTCACCTGTGTCTCAGCTGGGCAATAGGTATTTGGGTGGCAGCGGCAAAACCCTGTGACCGAGGGACACTCCTGTGCAGCAGAGCTGGGCAGAAGGAGGAAGGGTCTGTTACTGTCATGTAACAGCCAATACCTGGGTCAGATATGTTTTGCTATAATGTTTTGTCTGCTTCATCTAACTAGGCCATAAGATTTCAGGACTTTCATTTCATGTGTGAGCACTTACTGGTACTATGAAGACGCTACTTTAACTGAGACCACACTAGGCCTTCTAGGTATTGAATAATTTAAGTAATAAAGTCTCCCTTCCCAGTTTTAACAGGAAATCACAGAATCATTCAGGTTGGAAGGGACCTCAGGAGGTGTCTAGTCCAAAGTCCTGCTCAAAGCAGGGTCAGTTATGAGATTAGACCATGTTGCTCAGGGCTTTGTCCAGCTGGATCTTGAAAACCTCCAAGGATGGAGACTACACAACCTCCCTGGGCAACCTGCTCCACTGCTTGACTGTCCCCATGGGGAAAAGTTTCTCCTTATATCCAGTTGGACCCTCTCTTGTTTCAATTTATGCCCACYGTCTCTTGTCCTCCCACTATGCACCGCTGTGAAGAGCTTGGCTCTGATAACCTGATAACCTCTGATAACCTACTTGTAGGCATTGTTAGGTCTCCCCCAAAGCCGTCTCTTCTCCAGTCTGAACAAGCCCCAGTCTCTCAGACTCTCCTCATGGGGCAGGTGCTCCAGCCCCCAACTGTCTTGGGGGCCCTACGCTGGTTTCACTCAGTTTTATCAACGTTTCTTGTACTTGGGCCAAAAACTGGATGCTGTACCCTAGGTGGGATCTAACAAATGCTCTGTAGAGGGGGATGATCACTTCCCTCGATCTACTGGCTCTGGTCCTCGTTGTTACAGCCCAGGACACTGTTAGCCTTCCTTGCTTCCAGGATACACTGCTGGCTCATGTTTAGTCTACTGTCCACCAGCAGCCCCAAGTCCTCTTCTGCAGAGCTGATYCCCTATCTGCACTGATGCAAGGCTCTATTCTATCCTAGGTGCAGGACTTTGTATTTGTCCTTGCTGAATTTCATGAGGTTCCTGTTGGTCCATTCCTCCAACCTGCCTAGGTCCCTCTGAGTGGCAGCCCTGCCCTCGAGCTGGTCGACTGCTTCCTCCAATTGGCTTGGACACACAATTGTCACAATTGTCAGCTGCAAACTTGATAAGAGTTCATTCTGTCTCCACTTTCACATCACGGACAAAGATATTAAATAGGATAGATGCCAGAACAGATCCCCAAAGAACTCTGCTTGTAATGGCCTCCAGGTAGAGTATGAACCATTATCTACCCTTTAAGCTCAACAAGCAAGCTGTTTTTTCACCCATCTGCTGATCTATCTGTCCAGACCCTAATGTTCTGGCTTGCATACAAAGATGCTGTGAGACACCATGCTTATAGTTTTGTTAAAGTCAAGGTAGATGACAACCACTGCTCTTCCCTTATCATAGAAGGCAATCAGACTGGTGAAACAGAGGAAATTCCCACTTGATATAAGGGAACATAAATTTACCATGAGGGTAAACATTGGAGCAGGTACCCAGAGGGGCTGTGGAGACTCCACCTTGGAGATTTTCAAGACCTGGCTGGAGAAGGCCCCAAACAACCTGCTCTACCTGGACCTGCTTTGAGCAGGGGGTTGGACCAGAGACCTCTGGAGCTCTTACACTGCCTACATGATCTGTGACTCTGATTTACCGTTGGTAAGTCTATATGTTGGCTATTCCCAATCACCACCTTCTCATCCATGTTACAAAGCTTTCACAGTCAGCACTGTCCCTCAGAAAGGTTTGCTACCCATACAAATACACCATATCTGCCATGGAACTCTGCTTATTCCAAAGGGCATAAATCACCTTCTTCATTATTTAGTGACATACACAATTTCTGGCAGACTCAGTGAAGACTTTGATACTTCTGCCTTTGGAATGGAGGAAGATAATACTTGCCTGGGCAAAGATTTTTTATTATTATTTAATTCTTGTTGCTGGATGACAGCTTTTAAGAGAAGTTGGAGGTGTCAGCATTGTTAAGCATTGTTTTTATAATAAAATAAGGGATATAGAGGTGTCCAAATGTTAGTGATTTTTGCAGTCAAGCACATTAGAGCTGGTCACAATTTTCCCATGAAGAATACTGATGAAATATGTTCCACAAATCTCCCCTGTATTTTGGCATCTCTGAGGAATCAAATAAGATAACCTAATGGCTAAACTAACATTAGAAATGTAACAAGGAACAAAAATTGTTAAATTCTTAGGAATAAATAGAAATCAAACTGGTTTACAGTTCACGTATGATTCATGTTCATTGTTTATAACAATACATTGTAAAACTATCAAGTATCATCCTTAGGATACATCTACACTGTCTTTGCAGTTCACTCCCCRTTTCACTCCTGGGCCCCTGATTGTCCAAGCTGCATACATGCTGGTTTGCCCCCAGGCTCCTGCCCAGAGAAAATCAACTAGCTCTCTCCTAGAGGTCACAAAATTCCCAGGTCCCAGCTACATGGACACAGACATTACTATTTGGTAGGGCAGCTTTTTCTTCCCTGGCTGGTCGAGTTCCTCTTCCCAAATAGACCACGGATTGCATAGGTTCACTCTTAGTCTCTTGCCATACTACGATATTCATTTTGCTATATCATTTCTTCTAGAGTACCTGAGCAGTTTTGTATAAAGGGAGCTGGAAGGCTCTTCTAGGGGAAGCTATTAGAACAACTGCAGAATATACAGCACTGAATGACAGAAATATTTGACTGCTGAGGAAGGGGGGAAAACATTGCTGTGAGGAAGTGATTGAAGAAACTTACAGTTGCACCATGATCTTTTGGTATTTTTAAGGGAGAATATACGTTTGTTTTCTGGCTAGGTGACCACCCACTGCAAGCAGACCTACATGTAGTTGCAGTGTACCAGAAGCAGCCTGTGAAGCAGACTGTAACAACGCCTGGGCAGGGGTAGACTGCCCGGCTGTGGGATTGTCCAGGACTGCAGCACAGTTAGAAGTCCATGAGTTAGCTCTAATCAGGCACAAATAGCAGCAAAACTCCAGCAGCACAAACTTAGCGCAGGCTGATGACCAGAATATACAGCAAAGCCTCACGCAGGCTTGGGCAGCTACATGCTGATATTGCATTGCCATAGTTATATTGTCATTACTACCTGAGCCGGCTACATTAAAAGAAGTGCCACAGAGTCCACCCATCTTGCAGTTACACCTTCAGTTGCAGTGTGGACATATTCAGTGTGGCAGATGAAAATCCGTGTGGTGATTCATATCATCCACTGTCCTTCCTGGCTCCTCTTCCTCCCCACCCTGTGTAAGGATCTTGCTTCCCCTCTGTGAATATAGCCACTGGAGTGAGGTTGTGAAGAGAATTACAACTCTGTATTGCCTTGTGCAGGTGCAGAGCTAGCCRTGAGGGTATTAAGCAAAATAGTCCTTTGTTGTTCTAGCAACAGGGCATCTCCAAGAACGCTAGTAATGACGGCACATCTGTGTAGGCTGTCTGTCTGTCCGTGTTTTAACCACTACACCAACTAATTTTGCTCTGAGCCAATTTTGTGGTAAAAATACTGTTTCCTTCAGAATCCTCATGTCACTAAGGATAGGGATCATTCCTATAGTAGTGGTAGCAGATTTCCCTACAATCCTCTGTCACAAAACCTAATTTCCATACATTTATGGGAGACTGGGTCCTTCACACCAAGAAATGCTGTACTGTGGCATCACTTCTAGGGGATGCCCTGACTTAAGCAGACRCCTGTCATATGTACAGAGACTTCAGTACTGCAGGCAGAATTACTTACAAATAAATACACAAAAAGTCAGACCTAGGGGATGCCCATCATTTTTATATCCTCCATTGCTACAACCTCCTTTCTAGTTTCAGAAGTCTTCAAGAAGATCAGGTTTTGCCTGCCAAATAGGCTGATGGATTTGTTCCATATATAGTACTATATATTTCATGCATAATAATAATAATAATAATAATAATAATAAAAGATTTGTGCTCCCCAATGGCAACAGAATTCATTCTTTCTTTCTTTGGTCTGCATTATCTTCCCCTTTTTTCCTTCCTTCTGCAGACTTTGACAAATTTTCACAGCTAAAAAGCTATGTCCGCTATGCACCAAGGGACTGAAAAAAACATTTCTGTGTAACATTGGTTTTAATGGGAATAGTCTATCGAGGTGCTTGTTGTAACATGCATTGTATGATTTTTGCACCAGCAAACAAGTTTTTATCTAGCACGCAGAATTTATTCAAAAGGTATTACTTCTGCTGAGACCAGAGGCACGAATGAGTCACATCTGTTTAATACTCATGAAGTGCCCTGCCCCAAGGAGTGCCTCTGTTTTTCTCCCCTCCCTGTCTCGCGCTCACTCTCTCAAGTCTTAATTGTCTTTAGTTATAACGCTTTTGAGAAATCACTCTTAAAATTATGACTCCTGTTAAAGTTAATTAGACTGAACTCTGGCCAAAAGAATAGGGATAGTTTCATAATTGTTATTCTRGTTTAAAAGACTTAAAAGACAGGATTCCCTGACCACAGGAAGTTCAAAGGACTAGCAGCAAAAGAAGAAGATAACCTTCATCCTCAGGAAACACCAGCTTGACTTGGGATGCCAACAGATTTATGACCTGAGCTTTGCTTTAATCACATTTGGGGTGGGGCCTCTCACACTGATAAATGATAGAGTTTCTAAAGTTTGCCACGACACAACATTGTAGGCAACATGCATTCAGCCCATTTCAGAATCTGTTTTTCCTGAAGCTGAGTATCTCCCCTAAAAGAGTAGATGTTGCCCCATATGATACCTTTGGAAAAAAWTTAAGCTTAAGTGAAGTTACATCATTTAGACGGGCAAAAGGGAGAGCTAAATGTAATGATATTTACAAATCTACAAACCCAGAAGTCATTCAAATCTGCAAAATTTAAGAAAGTAAGGGAACTTTATATAGACTATTTGATCTATATAAAAAGAAAGTCAAAGCATGCATTTCAAACAAGAATTSTTTCTACGGATGCTTAAGGTTCTTGTATGTTGAGCACCAACAGATTATTTAGTGTTGTATAAACAAGCACAATGCAGTCTTTGCCTGAAGGTCACCCTAGTGTAGCCAAAATACAGCTAGAACAGATTCAGAAGAGTGTAATGAACACCTAACATAGCCATTGATCACATATGCAAAAAGATACGAATATGGAGAATGATGGAGAAATATTTCAGATGTCACTGTTAAAGGTTTCATGTGTATACAGAAGAATTTTTTAAAAAGAGAGGAAGGTCATAAACCTCATTATCAGGATGAAAGCCAGTTTTATTAGAAGGCACAAAGTTGGGATCAGTAAATATATATGGTATATAGTCAGGAGGGAGTCTGGAGCAGTGTGAAAGGCAGATAAGGAAGGAATATGTCAGGAGATACAGGGGGAGGGGGTCATGCAGGGCACTGTGGATGAAGACAAGATACCCAAATCAGTGCAGAGACTGAGGAAAATCTGGAGAAAAAGGAGCATGAAATAGTAGAGCAGGAAGGGAGGCTGATTTGAGTAGATAGATGCATTTAGGATAAACCATGATGTGGAGCAAGACTTATGAAGATATCAGAAAAGAGCAGAATGATTTTTCCTGGAAGTTTTTAATCTAGATGATTTTTTGTTAAAAAATTAATACATTGTGTCCTATATTAAAAGATTCAAAAAAAAAAGAATTGTCATGAATGAAGTACAGAACTCTCTCTCCCCTGGCCTAATGACATTGCCTCTCTTTTTAGCAGCTATAAGCAGAGGTCTGAACTCTGCTCCCAGAAAGGTCGTGCAATATTCATGCTTGTCTATGAATATAATATTCATTTAGCAGAGGGCAGTTTGACCTTAAACTAAGGATTTAAACTTCAGTGGAGCTGAGGTACAGTGTGAGACATGGCAGCAAAAAAACCCACTGCCTTGCAAGGCAATTCAGAATTTCAGGAGCAATGCAGGCACAGATAAGCACATGGCTGAAAGCAAACCTATTGCCAAGTGAAACATAGCCACAGAGCTGAGGCCTTGTTAAGACCCCAGGATAAGCTCTGAAACCTTGCAAACACGCAATTTGTGCCCCCAACACAAGGGAGTGGGCTGTCAATCCAGACAGGGACTGCCAGCCCTGCAGCTGCAGGAATCCCAGTTTGCACCAGGCAAGGAGCTTTCTTCCACTCCTTCCTCTCATCAGTAAAAGCTGTCAGACACTGTCAAGAGGCCAGCAAACCATTGCCTCKTAGCAAAACTGCAGGCACAACTGAACAATTGTATATGCCTGCATGAGACAGCTGTAAGAGACGTAACAGACAATTTTCTAAGTCATATTCTATCCTGCACACACTCATAATTCAAAAATAGCTGGCTATTTTTCACAGAGATGAACATTTTAAAGTCAGAAGGAATTGTTTTGATAATCTAATTGGTTCCTGGCATAGGACAGACTATGTAATCTCACTTTGTAAATCTAATCTTGAATCAAACCTGTATTTTGTGGCTGAGTTAGGACATAACTTTTCTAAAATAGGCAATCTTGATTTTATTCCAGATGACCGTATGACAGCAGTGGTTAGGATATTCAAGAGGAAAAGTCATTTCAAAGTATCATTTTGGATCATGAGTCCATGAAGCTGATAGTTTAACCTCATCCTATCCCCACATTAGTAAACAGTGTAAGAACACCTCAGCACTGTCCAAAAACTGGAAGAACACAAGAAGAAATAGTGGAAGAAATAGTATCTTATACTGGGCCAGCTGAGAAAGCTTAGCTGCAACAAAAGAGACTTGATAAAGGGACACTGAGATGGAAAGATGGTCTATTTTTTCCAGGCATGTTAGTTGATCCAATATAAAATTTTAGACTTCCCTTTTATCCTTAAATCATCACAGCTATCACACTTCTACAGAAATGACAGATAATTGACACAGAGAATTTGCATCTCACCTTGGAAAACACTAAACACAAAAAATGTTTTTCAACAAAAGGGAAAACCACAGCAAAATACCAAAACATTTGGTCCTATACATGTAAAATAATGCATAAAACAAACAGACAATGAATTCATAAGCATGCTGTTTCTCTGCTGACTTGCACGTGTAATACTGGAATGTATTACTTTCATAAAATATGCCTTTTATCTTGCTGCAGCTAATAACAGACCTGTGGTTAAGAGTTTTTCAGGCATCCTCCATTGAAGTGGAGCTGCCTCAGTTGAGAATTACTGTGCCTTTCCCCTTCCCTTGCAATCCCGGCCAGCCATCATGTCCCGAAGGAGCCCTGGCACACCAGAAAACTAGCTCCTGCCAAACTTCTCTTCTGAAAAGAGGAGGGGTGGGATGGGGCATGGCCACAAGCCAGAAATCCTCAAGGTGTTTCTCCTGCAACACAGGCCCTCTGCCTCCATATTAAAAGAGCACTAACCTAGAGAAGCAGCACTTTCCACTGTGTTTGGCATCCGTACAATGGGATCTAAACTCCCGCCTCTTCTGAGCTCTTCAGTGAGCCGGAAATAGCTCATTTTTGGTGCATAGCCCTTTTCTTGTGGGTCAAGGGCGGTGTGGAGACTAAATTGCTTGACATAGTCTCCTCTGATTAATACAAGAAAATGAAATTAATTTAATCTTTCATAGCCTGTGAAGTACTACTCCATGCTCATGGTACCTTGCAAGGCTTATCAGAAGATTAGGTACCATCTGGTGTCAGCTAGGTATTCTTACATTTACATCTGGACTTAGACTAACAGACTTAAATGTATTGACACGTTGCAGGCCTAATTTTTAGGGCTTTTGCACAGCTGCACCAAGGGTGCCTAAAATGTAAAAGGTCTGGAAACTAATATCAGTGACTTATAACCTCAGCTTGTACAAACATGCAGCCTGGAGAAATGTTTAATTTATGGTGAAATAGGTTTGTTGCTCCCGTGGAAGAATTTGACACAGTAATCCCTTTTTGGATTGTAAGGTTGCTACATTTCTATGCTGCAGT
The DNA here is from genome assembly GCF_003343035.1 of Apteryx rowi. Lineage (NCBI taxonomy): Eukaryota > Metazoa > Chordata > Aves > Apterygiformes > Apterygidae > Apteryx > Apteryx rowi. The sequence continues at coordinate 884,798 of NW_020450008.1, forward strand.
CTGCTCAAGACAACTTATCTTCTTCTTATAGAATGATCCATTTGTGGTCCCTTGGATTGTGTCTGCCATCTTCACACATGCCCTTGAGGTCTGGAAAATACGGGATGATCCCACACACAACATGTGGAATGAAAATGACCTCAGTCAATAAGCTTGTTGGAGTTCTAGCTAACAAGAAGGGATGAGAAGGGGGAAAGGACCTGGCCCTCTGCCTCCTCCTGTGTCACCTGGGAAAGCTGAGGCTCCTGCCCTACTCCCCAGACTCCTGCAGCCTGCCTGGGAGGTCCAGGGAGGATTGTGTCTCTGTGCAACCTGTGATCCTGGATGCTAAAAGCCACGGCTAAAAGCCACCACGCAGCAGATCAGATGAATGTTCAACTCCACCTACTGAGCCAAACACACCTTGCATTTACATGTGTTGACATCAGTGGCTGTGCACAACAGATGGATCTGCTGCACTGCACCTACCCATTGCATATCAGAGATTGCTGCTTGCAAATATTGTGCATTTTTATCTGTTCTACATGTATATGTTCTGGTTATGCTGGCCTCAGCACAACTCTCTTATTTATGTGACTCCTGGAGCAACATTATTTAACATTAATCCAACATGTGAAACATCAAAGCTAGGAAGGCCCACGAATGTGGGAAGCAAAGGAAGTTGAGGGTCTGGTGAGCAAGTTCAACATAAAAAGGAACACTGAGACTCCAGATTTGGCCCAGATTTGCTGTTCATCTAGCCTCAGTGCCCTTCATCCAGCAACTGTCTTCAGAAAGAAACATGCTTCAGAAAGAAATTCAAATTTAGATAATTTCCGACTGAATATGATTGTAACAGTGCATGAAAGAATTAAGAATTGGTTGTGTTTCAAAAAGAGAGAAGGAGTAATTTTCCTTTTTTCCCCTATACCAATTTGAAGTATCAGAAACAAACAATTGATGGCATAGAAATCCATCTTTTGGTGGAGATCTTCCAGAGCCTCTGGTGGGTGACACTTGAGGGGACATAGAGTAAATTTCAAGGAAGAAATTAAAAGCAGGTGGCGTCTGCAAGTCTCTATGTACCTCCAAATTTTAGCTTGAAACAGAAGCTGTCCTAAAGTATTTCACTCGCACATTTAGGTGCGAAGGACTTTCAGGTTGAGCGGGAGCACCAAGTGCACAGTCAGCAGTGTTTAGTCTCAGAGTGTAGCCACCCTGACAGCTTGGATCCTTCACATGAAGCCACATCAATGTACAAGTCAACCACCCCTAGGACAAGCTATTTCCCATTTACTCTTTTCAAAGCCATACTGGATCTGAGCTCTTTTAGGGGCACACCCTTGTTTTGGGGAAGAAGAAGAGAGCTTGCTTCTCCTCTCTGAAACAGCTTCCAGCTCCTCCAAGGCTGTCTTAGTGCTTGGCAATGGGTGTGGAAGGCATGCGGCTTCCACCCTCCATCCCCTTGCAATCACTAAAACTTAAATCATTCACTCCCCATCACAGGTAGCAACATGCAGCCTGGATGGCTGCCTGTTTTTGTTCTGTAAGTGATGATTGCAAGTAATTAGTAGTTAGCCATACAGAGAACATAAAGTACTATTTTTATGAGTCTAGCAAACTACGATTATACAAAGACCACAATAAAGGCTGAAAATAACCCACAGCGCAAAGTGGGCGAGGAAACGGAGCGCTCTGCAGCTTGGATCCAGCCAGGTTTCCACATTCCAAACACAAGGAAATTCCCTCTTCCCTCAACAGCTATGCACCCAGCCCACTGCTGCATTGCACCAGAGAGCCAAAAACGCTCACCGTTCTCTATTTGCACCCTTGAGCTCCTCCCCAGCATTCACCTGCCTTCCAGACTGAAAATGACTCCCTGGCTTGGCAATCTAATCAACAACAATGAAAAGCAAAAAAAAAGGGGGGGCCTGTGGTGGTGTAAAACAGACCACTGCAGCAGTGAGGCTGGGTAGGAGCAATGCCTGCGTGGCCAGGCAGCATGGTGCTGGGAGAGGGTGGGATTGCTTCCAATCACCCAGTGGACTTGTGGCGATTGAGGAGATGCAGTCTTTACAGCAGGGGAGACATAAAAAAGCCTGCACACAAGGCAATCAGATAAATAAAAACTCTGCACCTGGAACAGTGTGCGAATTGTAGGCATTATGTCAGAACAGCGTAGCTCAAGTGACAGCAGTGCTTGCCTACCTCCAGCAGGCACACAGCAGGCAAAGAGGAAAGCCAAGGATGCACAGGAACGGTTCACTGCCACAGAGGGGAGGGTAAACTTAGGGCAAAAAGGCAACAGAGGGTCGGACTCTGCTGACACTCACTGCTGCAACCTACCTTCTTGCCGAGTGGGCAGGTATCAGCGAGCAAGGTAAAGCGGCTCTGGTATTACAGGTGGCTGAACATGTCACTGCACACAGCAAAGGCTGAGCATGCCCAAAGAGTCATAAACTGCGCAGATGTCACCAGGCTATAGGCTACGGAAAAGGCAGTGAGTGCTCACAGTACCTGGGAGACAGGTACTGCTTTCTTTACCAGCAGCGCCACTACAGCACCCAGTGACAAGCTGTGCAGCCTCTCCTCCAGCTAAGATTCAGATACTGTGGGACTAACATGGATGGTATCTCTGAGAACATAAGGACTAAAGTAGAGAACCTGGGTTTTTTTGTGATCTTTATACCCTACTTTCCCCTGCTGCCCTATTCTTACGCAGATTAAATTAATAATCTGCCACTGCTATTCCTCCACTTTGTTATCAGTTTAAGAGGAGACTTTTCAAAGATGCCTTGGTGAGTTAGGAGCATAACTCCTATTTGTTTTCACTATGATTTATAGTAACTCAGCCTGGTACTTTAGAAATTCCTTGCCGGACAACAAGGGATATGGGAATATGGATCCAGATTAAAGTTTGGAGCCCAAAGAACTTTGGTGAAAGGGACCTGCTGAAGTCCAAGGGTGAAAGTGTTGAACTTCAGTCTGCTAGGATAAACCATTTAGCAAGGAAATTTTATTTATCCCTTCTTTAAAGGACACACGGAAAAAAAGTATCCTTTTATGCATAGAAGGATTATCTCCCATTTTACAGCTGAGGCCCTGAGGCACAAAGGGAGAGGCTGTTAAGTGACTTGCTCAGCATCCTAAATACTGGCAGAGCAAAGCACTGAAGCCACTCCTCTTAAAATAGTTTTGGTTTTCAGTCACAGGATTATTTGTTCCTTCTCTAAGTAGGCATAAATATGTTATTTACATGACCCTGACATGCATGTATTTGAGCACACACAGTCAAATGTTTTTGTAAATTTGATCCATGATTTTATCGGGGCCATACTGAACTGATTGCTGCCCAGTAAGCCCTCTGTTAGTATATGGCATTAACACTATCAGATCATATCTCACTTGCAGAAAAAACACTTAGCCAGTTGCCCAGGGATGCTCTGATTACATCCCTGCTAATACAAAATCATTTCATTTAATCTGAAATTACATAAAGTGTTTGCTCTTGCTGAGGTTATGCTGTGTCTAACGCAAGATAACTAAAAATCTTTCCACATCCTGCAAGCTTATTAAAACACTATATTTGTACCTGCTACAAGAGAATTTTTGCAGGGAACTCATTTGGTATCAGCAAAGTTATGAGACATCAAGGTCCTTTCCTGGCCATTAGTGGGAGTAGCTGCAGCCCCAGTGATTAATGCATCTATTAGGTTACAAGGGAAACGCTCCATCTGACTGTCCTCCGACTCAGCCATAAACAAACTTGCTTTATCTCTCATTCTCCAGCATCGGCCCCCTCCCTTGCTCCTATTCTACACCAGCAAAGAAAAATGCAGAACAAAATGAAAGAGCAGCCTGTTTCACAGACCAAGCGAAGGATTTCATTAAGACACCACGCCAAGAAAAAGAAGATGTGAAGCTCAGGGAAGGACTCACTGACCAACCCCTATTCCCTAACCAATGCCAAGGAGTGCAGTGTGGGATGACATGATTCATATGTATCATTTAATGATATAAAATGTTACTGGCTATTGGCATCTCCAGTCCATGAAAAGTGTCATCCTCAAGGATCATTGCCAGACATGATGTGGATTCAGTCTTGTGTTACTTCTGACCATGCTCTTTCCATCAGAAGGCACATGATCACCATAGGAAGAGAACAAAGCTTCCTGCTGTCCAGCTCATGCTACACCTTTATCTACCTCAGCACGATCTTGGGGCTGCAAGGCTGTATGCTTGTGAACACAAGCATCTGTTACCATAATTCTCTTTCCTCATGCCTTTCAGTTCCTTACCACAGCAGCAGAAGACCTAACTGGTAGACACAGTTCTTGTCAATGGGTTTGGCCCATAGTAAGTGGGCTGAGCAAATGTTGCAGCCTGACAGCCAACCAGCCCAGCACTGAGACTTGCGCTGTATGAAGGGGTGGCTGCATCCACCCCCAGCACTGGCCTGGGGACCTTTGAGGTTCTTGCTGTGTTTTGCAGTGCAGAACTCAAAGTCATCTAATTGGATAACCTCCATTCAAAGCTTTTTATTCAAACCACTTTAAGAAATAGCCTCTTTCTTGATTGTACATTTATTAATATCACTTCAGATTTCTGCTTAAACATGTAATAGGGCAGTACTTTATGAGGCAATTTCAGTGCACATAAAATAATTTATAACAGCTGAGGAACAGGCCAAAACATGTTTATAGTTCTAGTATTTACGACTTATTAGTGTGTGTTTTGTTACACTGTATCTATTTTGCCTGTAAAGACAATACTATTAAAATAAATGATACTGATAGTAAATACCAAGTAATTTTTTGTATTGCAGAAAAAACAAGAGTAAGCTACACATTGTCCCTTGCCTGTAGAGATTACAAGTGAAACAGCAGGTGAAAGAGGAAAGGAGAAACCTATGCAATCATTGTAATGTCCAGTAAGATTTTGCTTGTTAAGTTGCCCAGCTACATTTCTGCTACAAAAAGTATTCACTGGTATATTAAGTTTTGTATATTAATATATATACAATGTATATAGTATGTGTGTATGTGTGGGGGTATACATATATATACATATATATGTATATGCTTTTCAAAAATAGTCCTGACCTGTTATGTGGTTGGCTGGTGCCAGTAAAAACAGCACTATCTTCCATCTCAGGAATGGTCAGAGAAGGACTGCGTTTCTGGCTGATGTCAGGARAGTCCAACCCATTCTGCTACAAGGCTCAAGACGGTGATCCACCACCATTGTTGTGCATAAAATCAGTCATAAGGATACTGCTTTCACAAGTCTTGTCCTACTGGACTCTCTTGTCTCCTTTTTTCCATTGGAGTGAAAAGACAAGCAGCAGTTCCCAGTAAATGTTTGCACCTGTTGTACTTTGCAATTTATTTCACACATTTTCTTATCTAGAAGCTTGGTCCTAGAAGATGCTGAGCAATTCTTCCATAAAGTGCTTCATTCTTTTAACTCTCAGCTGAACTACAGTGTAATCTTGCATAGCAGCATATGATAGTGATGATATTTCCTCCTTTCCCCCAGCTTTTGCTTATTGAATCTACTAAGCTTATCCGCTCTTCTGGGAAAAGGCTGCCTCTCATCAAGCTGATGTACAGCCAAAAGGGGCCTCAAGCTTGCTCAGAGTACTTCACTGCAATGCAAGAAATAGTACTATAAAATTATGAATGAAGGAGCGCCTCTTGCAGTGTCTTTTTCTTAATTTCTGCAATGTGCTTATCACTGACATGGAACAAATGAGGCAGCTGTGGTTACACAGTCTTGTGGAGAATGCCTGATGAAACAGCAAAAGCAGCAGTGTGCTACACAAACATGCTCCCCTCCTTCCTGTCTCATTGCTGTCAGAGGTGTTAGCAGTAGACTCTAGCAGTGATACATGTACTGTCTGGACAAAGCACACACAGAAGCCTGTCTAGTTGTTTGCTCCCCTCTACACTGATGTAATCTTCAGAGAAAGAAGCATACTCTAAGTGAGAAGTTAGGAGTTCTTTTCAAATGATTCTTCTTTTCAAATCATGCTGCCTACAGTGCCCTCTGCTTCTGCAGCAAACTAGTGTGACAGCATGAAATGGATGACCTGGATGGGCAGTAGGACTCGACCTTCCTTTGGGAGGCTCTGCCCTCCAAAAATGAGAAATGGTCCCACTGAGCTCTACAACAGCAAGTCCTGTGTAAAGGGCAGCCAATGCACTCACTTTGAATGAAGGAGTTGGGATGCATTACTTCACAGTACTTCACATTACTTACAGATTGTTGCACAGTTCCAAGTCCATTTCTGCAGATGTTCCTTGCAACAGATCACATTATAGAGCTTGCAACTTAAATCAGATGAGCTGGTCAAGGGGAATCATTGCAGGCAACAACAGAATTGCCCATGGCAGAGCAGAAGGCATGGCACTCCACCTGGGCAACTGCAGAACACCCAAGAGTGCTGTCAAAATGCTCATTAGCACCTGAACTATACAACACAATACTGTAAATCAGAAGTCATCATAAACGGTACAACACATTTTATATACATCTCCTGAAACTCCAAAGGCCGTGGGTATGCACACCCCATGGTCCAGTCCAAACTGTGGGCACCAATACCAACTGGTAAGGAAAGGGATGATTTGGGAGGGGAATTTTATACGCTTAATCCACTTCTCAGGTTGATCCCCTTCCTTACACCCAAAGCAGATGCAGTGCTATAAAAGAAGCTGAACGACAGGGGCTGTGAACAGGAAGGAACAAGCTTATCTAATAAGAAACACAAGGCTGGTCCATCAAGCTCAGTATCCAGACTCCATCAAGTAGCCAAGAAACACATACCTAGAGAACTGCATATGTGCAAGGCAAGCACAGAGCAATTCTTCCCCAAATCTCTGAACTTTGGGTTAGACACTTCATCACAGGAGTGTTTTGAATTAGATGCAATAGATTTCCCTTCATTAATTTATTCAATTCTTTTCCATGTAAACTTTAAGTATCCTGTGAGTAAGTATCTCCATCAGCATCTTGTAAACCTGGCCTTTTGCTAGAAGAGACAAGCAACCATCAATCCTTGTCTACTTTCTCCTTTCTTTTCATAACTTTGTAAACTGCTGTCTGATCCCTCTTTTCCAGGCTGATGCAGGCTAGGCCATTCAAGCATTTCTCACAGGGTGACTATTCTGTACTCCTGATCACCCTGAACACATCTCTCCATACTTTTTCCAATTTTAAAACTCTGTTTCTGAGGTAGAAAGACCAGACCTGTACCCAGTATTCATAGCATGCAGGTACCATAGACATACACTACGGCATGTTGACATCTTCCTTACTGTTCTCCATCGCTTTTCCAAATATTCCTTGCATTTTATTTGTTTGTTTGTTTTAAACTGAGGATGAAGCATATTTTCACAGCCGTGCTATAATCCCAGACTTCATTCCTGTGTGACAACTACCAACTTGGAACCCCTCCCACTATTAATAAAGTTGGGATTGTTTTGCCCTTCCTCATCAGGTGCATCACCTTGCACTTATTTGTACTGTATTTTATCTGCTATTTCCTCATCCAGTCAGTGTCAGAGTCCTGCAGTCCTTCACAATCAACCATCAACCTCCTCATTCTGACAGCTAAGAACCACCCACAGATTTTCTCACCTCACCGTTCACCCTCTTCCAGACCATTTCTGGATATGTTGAACAGCAGACTCACGTGAGACTCCACTGATGACCTCCCTCCATAGCCACACTCCTGCATTCATTTTTCCTTCCCCAAGGGATGACTTCTCTCATAACAATTAGTGAAGGCTTCTTGTTTTTCAATAATTCTTTAATTACCACAGCACTAAACCTCCCTTTGACCAACTTCACTGCTTTAGGTAATTACAGTATGTGGGTATTTTTGGCCATAATGGACACAGGTGACAACAGATCCACCAGAGTTCCTATAAATCTGAGTGCTAACTCCACCCAAGCGCTGACCTCAGTGTTAGAAAGCAAACCTGCAACCACACATGCACATCAACTCCCACTTCAACGAGGCTTTTCACAGAAGTCCAAGCACTGCTCCTAGAGGATTCATTCTTCCACCAGAACAGCAGTTAAAACACCTAACACATTTGCTGGTATTGAACTTGTCACTGGTGAGCACTGCTTCCCTGTAGCTGAAACTAAGTCTGGTCCAACTGTTCATTGTCATTATTAATTAGTAATTTCTGTAGTTATAGCATCCCATGCCTAGATCCTATACCCTTCCCAGACAGCAGACAACAAAGAGCCAAGCAGACCGGTATCTGGCACGTGGCACCAGGGCCCTTTCCCAACAGAGGCCTGGCATTCGTCCTCACCATGGGCAGGCAGGAGGCATGCAGCACTTTCCTTCAGGAGAAGGAGCAGGTCCTCTCTCACCCTCCCTTCCTTTGCCATCCCCGCTGCAGAGGCCATGGGCTCACCTGCACCTGCCTTCTGGCAACTTGCCATGCACATGAAACCTCGTGATTCCACATCTGACCAAAGGAAGATTTTACTGCCCTATCTCTCATCATTGTCTACTTCTTTCTTTTCCTTTCCCTCCACACCATTCCTTTTCCACCTTACCTCTAAGTATCCTCCTTTCTCTCCTTCCTGCACTGTCCCTCATTTACCCTGACAATATTTAATCTTTTTTGGCTCAGATGACTAAATGCTGTTTTGTGACTGTAGTTCGCGCTGGGAATAAGGAATGTGTCTGGCATTAAACCTTCAGAAAAAACTTGCTGTTCGACCCTTAACAGTAACTGCAAAATTGTACCAGACACAGAACCATGGATAAAATGTTTCAGTGCTTCCATGAGAAACGACCTTCTAACAAGGATTAGAGCACTCAGTGGCTGCACAGTCCATCTGTGGGAGAAAGGCTCTTGTATCATTGGAAGTTCATCAGATTTAGGAAAGGTCAGATACACATTCATGCCCAATAAATATGTAAAAAGCAAGCAGATTCCCCCCCCCCACACACACACACACACTTAATTTGTAAATATACACCTTAAGTGCTTGCCTACATGTATTTATTGGCAGGTTAGAACTATTATTGTGGACTAGCTCTCCATGTTAGGAAAGATATTCCTTCCAGGGCTCCCAGTGCTTAAACTTACACCTGAAGTAACTAAGAAATGTATCTACTACTTGCTTTCAAAAATGCTGAGACTGTCACTATAAGGGCTGCATATTTGTGTGCATTTTTTTCTTTTAGGATACTTCCACAATTGTGCCGAGACTGTTGAATTTTGTAAATACATTATTTGTATTATCTTCACTTTTCCAGCCAGAGAAAGTTATCAGAATTTTTAATTGTATAAATATTCATAGCTGAATAATATGCCCTACCTACTAGACTCATGAGGTTTATATGGTGCATTTTTACCCACAATCATTCTCACTGAAACAGACAAAATAACAGTTATTCTATTTCTTACAGTGAATCAAGAGTTGGAAAAATACCATCTGTTTTCATGAAAACTAAGAAAAATGACATTTTCTGACTTTGACCTCATTCTGTATTGACATTTACTACTAATCTCTTTGATGATAATTGTTTTTATGCTTTATTGCAATTTAGCATGGACAAGATCAGTGCATCTCTATGTAAAGAAAATGTATATTAAATCCTGCATAAATACCTACATTCATATTTGACTGCCAGTATCTGTCTGTGAAAAGACAACACTAGTCATGGGCAATATTACTATTGAAATAACACTTTTGGGAATCCTGGTAATATGTATAAAAAAAATTTGGTATCAATATCTACATAGGCACACACACTCCACTGCCAGCAAGTATTACAATGCTTTAAATCTTCCTGATATGTAGTCAGTGCATTTCAGAAAATTGTGAGAAAGTAAGGAGAAAAAGGAGACGGTATTTCTACTCTTAATATCACTGTTTCTCAGCTTGTCCCTGTGGGGTTTCACCCATGCACAAGACCTTGAAGGATTGCTGCCATTTCAAATGCATTTTAATTCCCCTGTTAATCCAGGCCTGAGCTCTCAAGTGAATAGGTTTTTTGTATTCATATTCTGAAATTTCTTCTCTAGGCTTTAGAACAGGCAGCATGATTCTTCATGTCATCTCCCAGTAACTCACAACCAGAAGAAAACCACCATGAAAGATTGGAGCTCAAATGTTTTGGAGAGTTAGAACTTTCTGTCTTTTAATAAAGGAAGAAATGGGAAAAAAAATCCACCAAGAATTACTATAAAAAATAATCTTTTTCTTCAACTGGCTTTAATCTCTYCCTTGCTCACTTTCAGTGGTGACAGCTCACAGTGGTTGTCCCAGATCAGATGCTGTACATTAAGCATCTACAGTTCAGAACACAGTAAATCACTTAGACATCCAAACTGGCCACAGCTCATCCAAYGTACAGCATAGTAACACTCAGGAAGCAACTTTAGTTTCATCAATTAAGGTAGCTTGGGTGACGCCTTTGCCTGAAGCACCGTGCTGGCTTCTGTTGCAGCCAAGAGGGGAAAAAAAAAAAGAAAAAAAAAGCTGCTGAGTGTGGACAAACCATGGCACAGAGATTAAAAAGTGGCTGAGCTGACGCATGTACTTTGTGTGCCATCTTCTTTCACTGTAAAGCTTCAATCCAAACTTCTCAGGCATCAAAGGGTGGATATGGGGACATTTTTTCCCTCTCCTTTAAAAAATGCACAATATATATTTTTGAAAGAATCAGCTAAAAGCTATTTGTGTGCACACCCAAAAATACAAAAAGCATCATGCTCTGAACTGCATAAATATCTAAGGCAATATATTTTTAAAAGAAATGGGCTTTTTCATATTGCTTCACAAATGGTATACACAGATGATGGCCTTGTGTTATTTTACCACAGACAACCAAAGTTTTGACAACACACATGCACAAAAGCTAATGGGAAAGACACTTGGCTTTCCCTGATATCAAAGAACTGAGTATCTTTTGTACTGCTACTTTTATATTTCCTTGAAACTGATAAAAAAAAGTGCAGCACTTCAAAAATTAAAAGGTTTCTTTGCTATGAAACTGTGGGGAATGCAGAATGACGTTTCATATCTTTCAAGAGCATGTGCTCTGGCTGATCACAGTTATGGTATACAATTTCCAAAACAGCAAGACAATACAGTAATGATTTGCAAGGCGTCTGAAGTCTGTGACTAGTTTTTAAAGTATTTAGATTGGAGAAAGAGTCAGACAATTTTTTTTTTTTAAACTCTATGGCATTCTGCAAAAACATGCAGAGCACTTGCAAATTGTACAATAATTCAGCTGCTAGAAGCTGCTAGAAAAGCTGCAGTATCTTTCTGAATGGTCTGAGACATTTACCAGCACATAATATGGAGATTTATGTCAACAGGAGCTTTTAGTGTGCAAGGAGTTTAGCGTTCAGTCTAACACTTCTCACAGAGCCTGCTGCAAACTGTGGGAGAAATCCCTTGACTTTGGCGGCTTGTGGATCAGTACCACAAAGAAACAAAAACAGAAGAAACCCAAAAGGCAAAAAACATGTTCCTAAGACCTGAAATACTCTCCCACGGCCTGTGCATTCAGCTTCCGGAGGAACAGCCGTTGCTGGTACCAAATAACACGAGCAAGCATGAAAAAAGTAATTTGTGATTCAAAGAGATTATTGTGCCAGAGGCAAAAATGGAAGTCATTGCTTTGGAAGTCAAGTAAAGCCTCTGCTCTCCAGACCTTCGTATGACAGCAGAAGAAAAAATTCACACCAAGTAAGTTTCACTTTACTGAAATGATTTTTTTGTTTTTAAATCAACTTGCCTGCACCTGTCAGGGAGAAAACATCAACTCAGTATAATCACAGAGATCTAGAGGGCAGCTCCTCAAGGATCATCCATCACACCCTGGTCTGGAGGAGTTTAAAAAGTTGTAATAAACACAATGTAAGCAAGCAAAGGCTAGAATGCAAGATCAAAAGGTTTACCCGTCATGCCTAGCTATGGGAATGGGGAGTGCAGCTGTGTACATGAAAGGGTTACACCCAAAAAATGAATACGATTGCCAACCAGGGTGGAAAGAAATTATGTTTACAATTGCAAAGCCTCATACTTCCATCATCAGGTGTTACAGAAGAGGAATCTTGCCCTGTAAAGTTTTCCAGTTACCTTCCTTGAATTTTTTTGCAAGTAGTTTCCTTACTTATTATTTGTTCAGAAAGTTCTTTTCTGTAGCACTGTGCCCTGGCAAACCAAGAACACCTTCCCCACCCCCCAACCCCCCCCCCCCAAAAAAAAAGCAACAGAACACTGATGTCATCTGATGATCTGTATGCCAGTTCAGACAGGACCACAGTGAAAAAACAAAACAAAAAACCCAACTATTTGCTCTGATTCAGGTCCAGCTTTTCAGCTTTACCTACGACAAAGGTAATGTTTCAATTTCCTCACAGAAGGCCCAATTCACAGAATTTCATGGAATTTTTTTTTTTTTTAAAGTAAAGCAAGCTCACGTTGCTTAGGTCTCTTCCTGAGCCAATATATGTTCTGAATATATCTTTATGCTCCTCAAGAGGTGACCAATTTCAAAATAACTAAAAGAATAAAATAAAATAAAAAAAAGAGGGACACAGATATTTAAAAAAAAAAAAAAGGAGAGAGAGAATTCCTGACTTAAAACATCAGCCATCCTTACAAGAAGCATAGTATCAGGCCTTCCAGAAGAAAATGTTTAGGACAACAAAGTTGTTAAGAAAAAGAAAGAAACTGATGCAAAGCGCTTTGACACTTGTACATTATTGAAGAAGAAACAAGGACTCTGCTGACCCTGAAGGCCATTTGTTGGGCGGGAACTCAAACTCTCCTTATTATGAGATAAGGTTAAGAAAATCAGCAGCAAACAGCTGCACTGAAATAATAATAATAATAATAATAATAATATAGTATTCTGCTTTCCTGGGATGGTTTGAAAGCTTGCTGTATTTTTATTGGACTTTCCAGTGATGTCAGTTTGAGGCAGGGCTTAAATGAATAATTGCTCAAGGGCGAGTCTAAAAAAGATATAATTATTGCAGGGAGTGTCTGATGTGGGAAAGTGGCATTCCAACAGCAGGGAGAGACTGGGCCAGGCTGTTCTGGATCCCAATGAACTCACAGATACCTTATGAGTGTTTCTGGCCCAGTGCAGTTAGTTACAACTGTGCAACGCCACTGACCTCAGTTATTCTTCAGCAATTATTCAGGCAACAACAATTTCATGTCAAACAACATACGCTGTCACAGCACTGGGAATGCAAGCATGTCTTAAACCTTTAAGGTATGTAGCCCTCAAGTTATTGCATCAGGCAATGGTTGCAAAACAGACAATTGCTGACTTCAGTAAGGTTGCATGGGTGTAACTGAGAACAAAATTTGGCCCGTAGCATTAGTAAGGGTTTCACTGTAACTTGCAAGCGTGACGTGGAAGAATCCCTATTTTGAAATAGCAGGGGAAGCACTGCCTTCGTTACTGTCCATCTCCTACCTATAGGAGTCTCCAGTTCTCCTCTTACAAATTAGAAAAATTCCAGATGTCACTATCTCCAATCCTCCTTTAAATCTTTCCTTTAAACTCACCTTTCCCAGTAATGCTGGCAGCTACCAAACTGGGCCTACAAGTAGTCTTTACCAAAACTTACTAGTAACCCTATGCCATGCTGCTGCTCCTATCCATGGCCATTTAGCCATTTGCTTCATTCATCTTTTGGGTCTTGCCATTGACAAAGGCTGGAAGAGCTCTGCAGCTTTTTATTTTAAACAGCTATATAGCACCATGGTCCCTCGCCAAATCGTCCAGCTGCTAAAACCGTACAAACATGGCTGGGCAATCAGTGCTCTTTACTCAAACCAGGGCTATCAGACTTATGTTTCCTGAATACCAAGTTTACACATTCATTAAGGGCAGAGCAAAAAAGGAAATTATCAAGGAAGCCTAATATAGTTTCAAAATGTATTTTATGATGTGCAGCAAGATGCTGGAGGGCATCACAAACACATCCAAAGCACAAGTAGTTCAATCACCATCGTTTTGTGCAGCCTGGTGAACGCTGCCAGATCCAGTAACTTGGGAGTCACTCATTTAGTGATGCAAGGTTACAGCTACCCTGGAAGTGCTTTACAGTATAGATTAGTAGTGTATGAGACTGTCCAAACACACCTCGGAGAGACCCTGTTAATCAGCAAAGTCACTCTCTCCAGTATAGTAAAATCACAATTCACAAGCTACAGTTTTGGTGTGCCTACTATGAGTTTCCTTCCCACTGAAGTGTTTGTATCTTTTGCCTCTAGCGCCCCTTAGGTAAGAAGTGAACTTTCAGAAGTGATCACTCACTTGAGGCTTTTAGAAGAGCAGCTGTGTTGGTCAGGGATCTCACATCTCTTCAGTCCTGACTAACTTAACTATGAAATAGCAAAAAGCAATAGCAAAGAGCTGGCTCAAGTTTATCATGCACTTTTACCTAACACCCTAAAGGCACACACAGCTGATTGCATGGAGCTGTCAGTGTCTCCTATGCTATCTGCACCTTTTGTTGAAGGATTCCAACTGTGTCATCTGATTTTCTCTCACTTGTCCCCTTTCCTTTCTGTACAAACTAAGGAAACTCAGTTTCTCCTGGCTGCACAAGAGTCAGTACCAATAACACTTATTTTCAAGACTTGATTAAAATACACTTTGTTTTCATTTAAGCCTTGCCACCAAACTCATTTAATTACTATCAGCTTCCTAACGCTTCCAGTGTCCCAGTCACTCCAAAGCAGAACACCACCACACCACCCAGGATCATCAACTGCCAATAAAATGTACACATTAAACAGGTTTCCAATGCAAGTAGTACTTTGATATTGTTAATCCAATACAAACAATGCATCTAATTCTGCAATACATAGGTAGTCACAAGGGACTTAGTGTAATCGATGGACTCTCCACATACAGATGTTGCTGGTTGCAGAAAGCTGACATCTCATTTCTACTTAAGTGGAAATCACTTAGCAGTAGCGTCTATGTGCATTGCTACAAGGCGTCACTGGTTTTCTACAAATGGAAAAGATTAAAGGGAGTTCCTGGCTCGCCTGTGGAAGAGGAAACAGTCCATAAAACATGTTTGACAAGGACTTGCCAGTATTTTGGCAAAGTTTTAAATTTGTCTAAATACTAGGAAAGCCAATGCTGAAGTCAAGATCAAACTGTTTTGTGGCTCTTTACCAATAACCAATTTTGCTTGTTTTTGCTTTTTAGATAAATACTTCTATTGCAGGGGTGGAGCTTGGTCTACTTTGAGGAAAGATGGGAACTGGATTTTCTCTCACCAGCTGTCATATGTATAATGCTGAAGTCCATCTTAATGCAAGCACTTTGGATCACCAAAAAAAGGTCATTACAAATATGGTATATTCTTCTTTTTCAGCCCCTTCCACTCCACCCCTTCCAGCTTTTGCAAGCTCAAGAAAAGAGAGAAGGAAAAACAAAAAAAAAAACCACACACATAAATGACTCTTCCGAACTATTCCGCTAAGGCCTTTAAAATGACTTTGAAGGAATCACTGGTTTTCTCCTGCTATGTTGATACTAATATACTGGAACATAAAGTAATATGACAGGAGCATGGTTTCTTGAACATATCTCCCTTACTCAGCTTTCAAGGTTTCAGCCCCCCCTTTCAGCCAGCCTAGCTCTTAACTCTCATCAATTGCACTGGAGTTGAGCCTTTAGCAGGATTAAGCCCTTGGTCTGATCCCTACTCATTCCAAACAACAAATCCACTACCTG
Organism: Apteryx rowi; assembly: GCF_003343035.1. Classification (NCBI taxonomy): domain Eukaryota; kingdom Metazoa; phylum Chordata; class Aves; order Apterygiformes; family Apterygidae; genus Apteryx; species Apteryx rowi. The sequence goes on from NW_020450008.1 coordinate 900,540, forward strand.
TACTGTACACTGATGTTCCCAGTGTTATGGAGGCAAGTCACCAATCTGCCACCTCAATCGTGCCACAGGGAGTGGCATTTCAAACAAGACAAAACCACCCTGAAAAGAGTCTCTGGGTCTCCCTGCTGGTTCTTTGTTCTGCCTCACATGTAGCTGGTGTTCAGTCTATCGTGAAGGTGAGGAGCTGAGGGCAGGATGGACCAGCAAGGAAAGCAGAGCTGGCAAGCATTTATGAGCACATGGGATGGATGGATGACAGCATCCAGAGCAAGCAAGCACTGGTACAAAAGGTGCTGGAAAACCACAAGGGGGCAAACCCTACTCCTCCTCTTCAACTGCTGTTTCCCCTCTAGCACCCTTTCTCCAGACCATTGTTCATCACTTGAGCTATCACCATACCCACAGAAGAGCCATTTCTAACATGTACAGCTATTATAGCAAAGTGAGTTGTATAAACAGTGTTTCATGCAATATGGTATTATATCCTTGCATGTCCATGAATGCCCAAATATTTATCAAACCTGAGGTCTACCATGGACAGTGGTAGCTCTTAAATGCATGGTTATGAAGCCCAGTTTGTAGCCCAGAGAGAGACAATACTTTGCAACACATGCAAACTCATACTTTGCAAGCTCATGTACCTCGAAGGACTGCAGAACAAACTTGAAAAGGACAAACAATCCCTCAAATTTCTTCCTAATCAGAAGTATAAGAGCATGAAAAGTAACATCTCATCTCAAGCACGCAAATTAAATAGATTTTTTTCTGATTTAAAAAAAAAAAACAAAAGAGAGAGAGAGAGAGAGAAATAATCAAATGCTCCCCATTTCTAGTCAGTATCAGCTCTGAGTATCCCAAACTCCAACTGTAACATGCAGGCCAAAACTGGCACTCTTACCATCTCAGGGCAAACCTTACCACAAACAACTCCATAAGCACCTGACCTCACTTCAACACTCAGTTCTTACCAGCTCTAGTAAGAAGCCTGCTTACCCAGACCTACCCTCCAAACCTTGACTCCAGCCTACTTTGACTCTTTATAGGCTAATACCAGCACTACTAATATGATGAATTTAACTCATATACCTTGTGAGCACCAGTCCTCATGCTGAAGAATCCAGAGAGAAATTAAAACTTTTCAGACTTTCTGTCAAGATCCCCATCCAAGTTGTTGGTAACAGATCTGCAACATCTCCCAACCCAGAATTAACCATCATTTCTGCACGTACCTTTAGAGGATCCAGCAAGAAGTCAAACCATTCAGTCCCTCCTCTCCCGAGCCCTAGCCTACGAGAGTTATCAAGGCCATTCAGTCCTGCCAGCCTCAGTTCTCTCAGTCCCACAGGCATTGTAGTGCTGCCCATCCTAAGTCCCATCCATTCTCTCAGGCAAGCCACAGCCTACAGCTAGGGAGAGAGAGGGCTGAGCAGGTAATTTCATTTCTGAACCCTGTAGCTACTACCAGACTAGGCTGATTCTGGACAATACCAAATAGACAAACTTTGGTGCAGGACAGGAAGGAGTTGTTTGGCTGAGTCTGATCACAATTTTAGATTAGGGGCTGAAGACTGAGGTTTGTTTCTTGCTCATTTAGGTGCCATGGGATTGGAGTGACAGCTGGTGCTGGTCACAGCCCACAATTGCCTGGGGAATGCAGGACCTTTGTGCTTCAGGGTAAGGCTAGAGTTAGAATTGGGGTTAGTGTTCAGGGCAGAAGGAGCTGAAGAGTTAGACTTGGCCCTGGACCCTGATGAGGAAGGGGCGGGGCTGCAGCCAGCTACAGAGAATCCGCTCAGGCTGAGTCTGGGAGAGGTAGACCGCAGTCTGGGGCATGGGGTTCACGTGAACCTTCATGGATTGGGGCTCAGGTTAGGCAAAGGGGTGAAAAGCTAAGTTTAAGAGTAGGACTTGCAAGTAAACCTTCTGGCACCAGCAGAAGCTATGAACCAAGCTTTTCTGTCCTCATATCCCCATCCCTGGCCTTAATGCCAACCCTTAGCTCAACACAAATGCCAGCAGAGGGGTCACTGCCTATCTCTCATCCTTCTTTGCAGCAACCTAATACAGCCTGCTGTCTTTTCAAAAAATTAAGCAAAACTCCCMTCTGCGAGTCCTGCCCTACAACCCCAGCCTCAGGTCCTCTGCAAACTCCAAAGCAGACAGGGATCTCTGGGCCAGATAAAAGGGAGTCTTAAATCTAGTGCTGTAGGCTAGGTGTAGCATTCACATTGCTGCTTAGGAAAGCTTACAGCTCTGCACAGGCTGCAGAGTTCAGATGCAGGTTGTTGCACGTCAGGAAGAAGGGCCAAGTTTGCTCATATTTCAATGGTTTGAAAACAAACAACCATAAAGGAGAAGGGGGAAAAAAAAAAAAAAAAAAGACAAGAGAGTAACTGTCAACTGCTCAGACTGTGTTTTGCCACAAGCATTAGTCCTAAATAATTACCATCTAACAACTGCATTACACTAAAGACTGCATTTCATGTCTGTGAATTTGAACAGTCTCAGAATGGGATGCTTTCTGTTTTTTCTCAACCTGAGTCTTCCTATATAAAAAACAAGTCTTTTGGGTGTTTGCTACATACTGCCTAGAACCTCATCCTAAATCTAGTAGTAATGCCATAGCTGCAGCCCCTGCCTGACCCATAACAAATTATACCCCTATCACCTCTGAGAGCATAAAACTTTATCCAAGAACTATAAATCCAGGAAAAAAAAGTCTATCTGCTATGTAAAATCCATCAAAGTTTACAAAGAGTTACGTACAGAATTGAAACATCATTACCACTTTTCAATATATTAAGGTTTAACATGTAATATAATCAGATTCTTAATCAGACTATGTTGAAAAGTCTGTTAAGGTTTAACATATATTATTTAATATATATTATAAATATTTTATATATATATATATATATATAATTATAACATAGTCTGATCAAGAACTTCTTGCTCTAGAGGAAATTAAAATTAACACAAGGAAAATAAGATCATGTCAGGATCAGGAAAGTAACCAGCCACTAAGGCAGAGGTCAGCCTTTTTGCTATAGAAGCTTAGCAGTATTTTTGAAGGAGCAAAACTACATCTATAAAAATAATGACTTACAAATTTACATATTTATTTTTACAGTAATGCCCCAGAAAGTTAAAAATAAAATGTCATTTAGCTTTTCCTTTATAAACTATCTATGAAGTTTTGAATATTTTAGAGTTAATTAAAAATGATAAAACTTTTCTTAATTCCACCTTCACTCACTGAAGGTCCAATTCCTCATTCCTTTATTTTTCTGAGCAGAGAGAGATGTAAATAGCTAGGTCCACGTAACTAGACAGGAGACCCCTRCATGCTTTCCTGTCGCCATAGTACCTCATCATTCTGCAAGCACACCGTAGGGAAGAATCCTACAGATCAAGAGTACATAGAGATGAGGTGCCTGCTGCATTCTGCATCTGTGTGTCATATTTACAACTGAATATTGCATTCAAACTTGCTGTACAATTTTACAGGTAAAAATACCAGGTAGAGTAGGAGATTCAGCTACAGAACCAGGTATATTTTTCCAAAGGAAAAAAAAAAAAAATGGAATCAGTTTCTCGCCTTTGCACCCATAGATCATTGTTCTCACAGCTGTTTGTTTACAAAAACTGCAGGACACAGTCTTCAGAAGATGTTGACCTTGTTTCTTTTATATCTTGAAGGACCATAGGTGTGGTTCTTGTCTGAGCACAGCTGCCAAAAGCAAGCATGCATCTGGGCACCAGAGGCCTGTCACAGCTAGCTTTGCATTGTTTAATCAAAATATTTCAGCACAGAAATGAAAACCCTCTAAGCAGACACATCCTTACACGCAAAGCTGGTTTTACCTGCTTCATCATGGGGAAACCAAATTTGCAAACCTCCACCTTTCAATGCTTCTGCTGCTACATAAAACAAGATCTATAGTGGGAGAGAAAGAGCAAATTAATACCAGACTGGTACAGTCTTCAGAACTGAGCTGGAGTTGTGAGATAACTGCTCAGAGTGCAAAGCAGTCACACAGCACTGCAGGATATCAGGGGGTGGAAAACACACGCAACCAAAACACAACAGACAAATAACTCCCTCCTCCYCCCTCCCAAAAAAACAAAACAGAAACCCCCCAACAAAACCAACATATCTGCTAAGAGTATTTCCCTCCTAGCCCTCCAGTCTCATATCCTTCCCACCAAGTCTCAGTGAATGAGGGCTGGCTTATCTCCTGAAAGATGGGACTAATTGCTTTTGTACATTTTTATGTTTGATAGTATAGCTCTAAATGTTTTCTCTGCACACATTTAAGCTTTCAAATATCATTAAGTCTTTTGGCCACAAATTCCCAGAAGTGCTTTTTTCAAAGTATCTGACCTGTGTCACATGTTTCAAAACAGGTCAGCCTGTTCAAAAAAACACCCCACACCACTAACAGCACCTCAACTAGGCTGCTAAATTTTCAGCGTTTGCTTACCTGCAGTGGTGCAAAGAGATCACAAGAAACTCCCTACTGTGGCATACCAATTGTCTACCCACCGTTTAAAGCATTCTCTCTTATCTGTTTTAAGCCAATTCTCCACTAGTTTAAGTTAGTCCCCTTAGCTCTAGTATTGCAGGATTTGGTGAACAGCATTTCTGTGTTCACTTTGTATGTCTTGTACGTATGTCTTCATGATTTTGTAAGCCTTTGCCGTATCCCCCTGCTTTAGCCTTCTCTTCTCCAAACTGAGGAGTCTTAGCATTTTTAGTCCCTCTTCACAAGGCAGCTGTTCCATGCCCTTGATCATGCACGCCCGGGGAAGCTCTGTAGCCTTCCTAACACCACTATGTGCAGACCAGAAATGCACACAGCACTCAACATGAAGGCACACCAAAGCTTTACCCAGTAGCAAATGCTGCCCTCCATCCCATTCTCCACCCCTTCCTGATGACATCCAAAGGTTAAGCTAGTGATCTCAGAAGTGTCATACGCAATGCCACCATCTCCTCCCCAAGTGGTAGCTGCCCATCTTGTACACAGCACCAGACCAAGGAATAAGAGCACATTTTGCGGGACCATGTTCTGACTAAAACTGAATACCAACTTTCAGATTTGGTCAAACACAATGCTTTTTGTCTTCAGTCTGAAATCTATCTGCTGATCAGATCACTGTACTTTCCCCAGATATGGCTACYATCCTTCCTTAAACTAAAATATAACATTATTTTCCAATTGAAAATGTTCTGTATAGGGGTTTTGATTTCACAACTGGTATTTTAGATGTTTAGTATTTACCCTTTAACCAGAAAGGAGTATTAAAGCAGCATATAGTTAACCATACGTCTTTTACAGTTGTATAAATTCATACTACTCACCTGAAAGAACTGGGAATCCAATATATTTTCAGAGAACACAGAAAACAATTTGTGTTTTGAAAGATATTTCAAGCCAACAATATGTTTCTTGCTTGCAGAAACATTCCCAAAGCCACAATGACAAAGCAGCTGAGTTTGTTATTAACTCTGTAGAGATGTTCTTGTTCAAAAGGGGAGGAAAAAAAAAAGCCAAAAGACTAGATAAGTCTTGACACTGAAACACCCACTGAACAATGGAACAAAGGAAGGACAGGTTTGGAGTCAACAGAAATGAATTCTCACAGGCTTAGGGGTAGCTATCACGTCTCCACAATTTAGCCACATCACTCCATCAACCCTTCTCAGAGCCATCTGAGGATTGCAGGGGCCACAGCTCACCAATTACCTCCACAACCTCTCCAGCCTGTCCACTTGTATTGCTTGCTATCAGTCAAGCTCCCCAGCGGTGGCACTTGCAACAGCCCACAACAGACCGCAGAGTCCTGCCACTAAGTCTRCTTTTGGTGAGAGAAGGGAGGGGAGGGAGGGAAGTGCGGGGGAAGACAGCAGCATAACCTGTGATGCAAACAACTCAAGGTAATCTTATACCAGGTAATGGCATTCCTGCCCTAGCAATAGTTCCTCTCTGCAAGGTCCAGTTGCTTAGCACAGATGCCAGCAACAGGGCACGCCATAAGTATTCAGCTATGGCAAAATGAAAAGTGAGTGGGCTTTTTCCAGACCCTAAACTATGGGGAAAAAACCTTACATCATCACACACTGATGTCAACAGAGCATAACTAAATACTTATGCTACTTTGAGACTTTAACACAGGATACATAGTTCTGCCCCCTACCCCAGACTGGTGCCTCTCAGTAGTTATCTCTCTAATGTATTTGATAACAGCCACTCTCTTGCTTCAGGGATCACCAGAAAGAGGGATTATCTCATGGTCCTGACCCAAAGAGCTCCTGCTGGCCCACCCAGCTCCTGTGGACTGTCTCGTTTTTATACATCTCCAGTCCGCAACAGTCAGGATACATAAACTGCACTCATAGCCCACCTCCACAAGCACATACCAAGCTGCAATAGCTATCCCCAGGCCATTTACACTTTCACAACACAGGCTYTTCTGGCATGCTCCACCTCAGGTGCTATGTGAACACCTTGGCTATGTCAACGTACTCTAGAGAAGAAAAAACACCCAAAGCAGATAGTCAGCCCATGCTTTGTACAGCCTGCCAGATAGTCCTGCTGTGCATTGCTGCAAGCAAGGCTTGAATCCTAAATGACCGATTCAGGACCACCTTTACGCTACACAATTGCTAGAACTAGGCAAACTTGATCAAGCTGTGGTGCATGGCCTAGAGGAAAGACAGGGTTATGTGAACTGGGATGTTTCCTCTCCCCTCAAGCACTACACTACAAAAAAGGTGGCTGCCATGATCTAAAGTGCCTCCTTAGGTAGAGGAGGCAAAAACACCTAATTGGACACATGCTTTGGGCCCGGGGCTTCCAGGCCCTATGCCAAAAACTACTAGCTATCCTACATCTTCAGAGCACTCACCCGCAATAAAAACGTTGTCTCCTGTGCCTGSCAACTCCTGACTAACACTGATCAACCAGTTTTCAGGTGAAAGAGGCAAGGCAACAGATGGACTACATTTCCACAACACACACACAGGCACACACTTTCTGTTGCATACACCTTCATGAACCACAAATGGTATCACTGATGAATACACCATAGCCTTGTCAGTCAGYAGGGAAGAATCAACATCATAATGTGATACAATAGCAAAGCACACAGTGTCTTTATTGCTTCGGCTACCCTCAGGTTTTAGCTGAAGTGGTGACAATCTAGCATCCTTTTTTTTTTTCCTGGAGGACATCCACTTTGGACACCACCTCCCCTGCTCTCCCTCATCACAGCCCAATTTTGACAATTAAAGCCCTCATAGGGAGTTTAGCAGAGCCCAAGTCCACAGTTAGTCTACCAACCAGACAGGCTTAAGATACAGGACACCTGGGCAGGTTCAACACTAGCTTCTCCAGCATGGCACATATGAAGACAGTCACACAGATTCAAGGCAGCCATCTCCCATGGCACTCAAGGCCACCTTTGCCCAGTTCCGGCACTATGCAAGCTCCCACAGTGGCAGGCAAAAGCAGGAAAGGGCCTACAACTGGCAGTACCTCAGCCCTGGGCATTAGACAAATGTCCATCAACAGTACTCCCTTCCCTCAGGATGTAAACCTTACCTTCCCTATCCCCTCCTACCAAGGGGATAGAGTTGGCCCCCTTTCTTGCACCTGATGTAGTGCCATTTTCCAAAATGCACAGATATTTCTACTCTATATCCAAGAAAACATCCCTGACTGCTGAAGTAATACCCATCTTGCCTCCCTACATGCTTCAGCAATGCTGTGTACACTTACATACATACTGAATATAAGAGTGCTGGTCAGTCTCTGCATGGTTAAGTGGAAAGGGGATGAAGGGAGGGAGAGGTGTTTGGAAGTGTTAGCCAGTTCCTCTCTTACCAAAGTTTTCCAAGGCAGAGGCACCAAAAAGGCTGTGGAGGTCAAACTGCAACAAGACCATCTTGCCTTGAGGAACACACTCATTGCAGCAGCCACATGTGCAGTTGGCCATCAACATCTCTCTCTTTGCCAGAGGTGGCTGCCCATGACCAGCCTGCAATCTTTTGGGTGTGGGAGGTGAGTCTAGAGAAGGAAGCTTCAACCTGCCCCTGGCCAACCCATCATGGTAGTGCCCATTAGCTGATGGATAAAGGCTGTCCTCTGTAATCAGACAGCGTATGCCCCTTAAGCATAATCCCCAGGGCAACAACTCCACCTCCAGCGTGGGAAAATAAATCAAGACACTTACAGAAATCAGAGCCTTTCTCTGCTGGCGCAGGAAGTTCCAAGACTGCTGCCAGCAGAAAAAGGGGGTCTGTGCTCTACAGCGTGAGGAGGACACGTCTCCCAAGGTTTTTGTCAGTCTTAGAGGTCAAAGTGGCTGCCAAGAGAGAAGGTGGGCTGCCTGAAGTGTGGCACCTTTGCCCCAACACCCAAGCAGCTCATTTATGAGCAGAACACTGCCAATCCTTCTGTACCAAAGAGCTGAGGCAGCCTAGCACAGGATGGATAGGTGTGCTGAGTCACACCACAGAGAGCTCCTGTCACAGGCCTTCACTCAGACACCTTTGAATTTGAACAGACATTATTAGTCTTGATAGCAAATACACATTTGAGCAGCTTACAAGCAGCTTGCTCACAATACTCTTAAGAACAGCAGAGCCCTACACTGGCATCTAAGCAAAGATCAGGGCCTTGGTCTGTTTGGGTATGCCTGCCCAACTGCTTCAGAATGTCACTGGGCAGTAAGGAGAGCTGCTTCCCAAACCATGAAATCCAACTTTCAGTAAAATGAAAAAGTTGATGCAAGTGCAGATGGGCAAACAAAGACACAAAGCCTGCAAGGGTATCCATAAATGACTAGTAGCCTGCAGAAGACAGCTAGCTCAATTTGCTTCTATACTATAAARAAGGCACGGGCCTTTGGGTGAACTATTTTCCAGCCTTTGACATTCTCTCTCCTCCAAGAATCTTTTTTAAACCAAATCACTGCTCTGGAGCAAACCAAACATGTATGTAGTACAAGCAGGCAGGGAAGTAGGACCCCAGGAACAAATCGATGTAACTTTAATAGCAGTTTAAACCTGCATATATAAAGGATTTTAATATACACAAATGTGTTAAAATCATTCTTTCCTATCAAAAAAGAAAAAAAGGAATAGGCTGTCCAAACAATTACACCATCTCATTAACGAAACCACCCTCACAGTTAGTACTGTATGTATAGATGTTTTTTAATTAAAAAAAAAAAAAATTGATGGTGAGTAAGTAGCCCACAACAACCAACCCTTTTCCAAGCCACAGCCAATTTTATTTGCCTTTCTTCATTTTTGCAGTCTTCTCTTTCCGCTTCTTCACATGTTTTGGGATTTTGGTTTTTCTCTTCTCCCTTTGGGCTTCTTTAACCATCTTTTTCCTTTCCTACAAGGAATCAAACACCAGTCACTTAAAACCAGCAAGAACAAGAGATTTTGAGCAAGCTGACTTGATTAGTTATGCCTACATTGTAACAGATGGGGAGTAAGGGGTAAGCAGCTTTGGCTCACACTCTCAATTGTTGCATTAAGAGGTTAGTTAACACACCGCATCAAATATATTGTTAGCAAGAGGAGGGGGCGGGGGTGGGAGGGGGAAGGGGAAAGGATTGGCAGGAGAAGGTGCTATGCCACTGCAGCACACTATAATTTGGGCCAGACAGTGAAGAGGCTACACTCAACCAGAAAATGCAAAATCAACATAATAGATGAAAAAACAAACAAAAAACAAAACCAAAAAGCACACCCATAATCACTCCTAATCAGCTGCTGAACCTACAGTTCAACATGTAGATTACCAAGCACCTCATCTTATTCACACAAAAAGAAGTCCAAGTGAGAACCCATCCATAACAATGAGAAGTGACCAAGACCTTTCTGCTTTGCCTCTGAAAGACAGCAGCTACAGATCTCTAAGAAAAGTGTCTAGCAGGGTACTGCAACTTCATTTAACAGGTTTGGAATCTATTATCTCTTATCCTTCCTGGGGGGTGGGGTGGGGAATGACATCTAACAAGCAAACCCCCTCATCTTGAACCCTCATAAACCCAGCAAGTTTCACTCTTTTTTTGCACAGGGCTCTCAGACATGGGTGATAATCTGCAAAAGAACCTGAACAAAATAGTGCACACCTGTTACGCAGTTTGGAAAAAGAAACCTGAAAAACACATAATCCCCTTGGCATGTCTGCTTTATGTCTCTTCCCCACAGCAAAGCTAGTCAGCCTTCACTAACAGTTCTGCAAAAGCCACTATGACCATGGTATAAGCATTGTTACCAAATTTCCTGTTCTATAGGTAAGTGGCCTCAGTTCCCTCAGCAAAAGGTTAGGGGGGCCATGACTACATGCCTGCTGATCAAATCCTGGAAGAGTAGCCAAAGGTACTGAAGAGATGCCCAGTCTTCATTAAATTCTGCTTTGCATAGCTTCAGAGTTCCCTACGCAGATCTCTATTCTGACTTTGCCTTGGCTAGAGAGCTATGTTATATGTCCCTCAGTACAAGAACACCATTAAAGTAAACATCCATAATGAAATTTACTCTCTGCTCTCACTCTCCACAACCAGAGGAGACCACAGCTTGCTTCCATCAAGAAGTAACCTAAGAATCTAAGTTTGGATTTGTTTTGTCACATGGGCAGATGTAGAAAAATACACAGTCCCTGGCCAGCTTACCCTTTTATCCATGCCAACTTCAGCAGGTTTATCTTTYGGATGCAGGGATTCTTTACAGCCTGAATCAGAGTCCTCTGAATTGCCATCATCATCATCAGAGCCTGTTTCCAAATCCTCCACTTTTTTTTCAAGAAGTGCAGGGATCTGCAAGATAGACCAATAGAGAATTTATTTCAAATCCAAACTCAATAGCACAAAGGCAAAAATCAGTATATGAACAGAATCTCCTACAAAGAAAGCCTTGAGTAAGCTTGTGTCATCTCCTTTACCACAAACAATGAATTTCAAGAAAAAGAATGAAAGAGAGGTTAACCCAAACTAAAACCAAGAAATTTAGAATATACAGTATAGAACCTTTTATGCACAGCTGCATTAGCACTTCCAAACCAACTGACATAAGGTAAAGAGCAATTTGTTAACACAGATGGAAGTTAGTTTTTTTAACTATATTCAGATCATACCAAAACCTATTTAGGGGCACCCAAATAGGCTTCAGTGGAAACACAGGCATCTACACTGCAAAACACACTTACTCTTAAGCCAGACTATGACTGCACCAAAGCTTGATCCCTTCCCATATTTCTATTTTCATTTTAAAATAGTCTACAACACTGCTAGAAAACCCAAGGTTTCAAAATGGGAGCGGGGGGGGGAGGGGGGAGAAGGGATCCAAACATGGTTCCTGCTTTGAGTAATCAACTTGAGATATACTGCTATAGATTGATCTGTATCCTACTTCTTATGCAAATGTGCTTTAAAGTACTTGATTGTGACATTTCTGTACGTATAGCAAGACAAAATCTTATGCTGTACACTGCAGGGTGGATCTTTCCACAGTAATTACAGCACAGATATCCTGAACATATCAAAACTTATAGTCATACTACATTTCATATCAATTACATTTTCCATGATTTGAAAGCATCTTTCCTCCCCCTCCACGCATTCCCTTAAAGAGGATGGTGATAGCAAGGATGATCACTTCATTCTCAAGCAACCCAATATTGTATTTGGTGACAGGGAAGCAATTCATATTCAGATACGCTATGGTGCCAGACTTATTTCCACACAGGCAGGGCCCAAGCAGACAGAAACAGTCATTCTGCAATCAACAGGTTTCTTCCATGGCACCAGCTGCAAGATGAGGCATTCTCTGCACTCCTTAAGCATTTAAAGTCGTTAAAAAGAGGGATAGCAAAAGGCCCTCTCACCTTCTGAACACCAGACAAATCCTTCTTCAATCCTGTCACAGTCTGATAGAGAATCTACACCCAGGGATAGAGAAATAAAATTATATTATCAAAATATGACTCTCACATCTAGTACCTAGAGAAATTGAGTATCTCATAAAAGATAGCGACGTAAGCATTAGTACTAACCAGACAGTTTTAAGTACAACAGTAGTGGTTTTTTACTATCAATTTTTAGTAAGAATTCATATTCTCTCCCCCTCATTTGCAGKGCCTCAGAAAGTCTACTCACATTATCCTGCTGAACATTCAATGCCATGTCCTCCTCTTTCAATTTCATCATTACATCCACATCTCTTTCATAGTTTTTAACTTCAGTCAAAGTTCGAGGTATGTAAGCCTTCTTAAACACCTAGTAGAGTGAAAGGAAACAAGCAGATTTACTAATTTACATGTAGTTTCATGATGTTCTTCCTTCCTAATTATGCATCTTTAGGAGAATAATCATGAGGGGTTTCATGGCTCCAAGAAACTCAAAATGAATAAAGCAGTAATCCATTACCATTTCCACTGAAGAATATCTTTTTTCGCTGGAGCAGACTAACATGGAACTTATACATTCTTGATAGCTCATCACTAATAAGGCTTACTCATTACTATGACCACCAGCAGCCCACTTATTTGTGACCTTCTCCAAACCCTTCACTTTCCTCTTAACTGATTTGCGTTTTGAGGTTTTGTGTTCTAAGGATTTTTTTCTTATGTTTTTAATGTGAGGTTTACAATGCCTTCAGGAGGCAACTCCATTAAAAATGCATTGTTTCAACTCAATCTTTATACAAATAATCTCTCTGTCAATATACACTCCAACTCAAACCTAACCACCATCAACAACATCTTACTTCAGATCTGGAATGTGATTTTTTGAGACCGTACTCCAGCAAACTGAAGTCACTACTAGATCAGATGCATTTTTATTTTCCATGGAATCCACTGGTACCAAATCACTCCCGTCAACTGACTACAAACACGCTTTACAATCATAATGACTAGACCAAGTGCTGTACAAACAGCAAAGACCCTGTCTCCACAGAGCTTGCATTTAATAAGCTCCACTCTTTCATGAGTGAGAAAGCGCCACAACTAGCCTGAGGTCACATGAGAAGTCTGAGAGAGAGCAGAAAACTCAACTCGGATGGTACTGAACCATCTCTCTCACAAGACAATGCCTTTTCATAAGCAAAGGCTCTGTTTCTGAGAATAATTTGTTTGCAAAAGGTGCGCATGTAACAAAATAGTAACCTCTGGCCCTATGCTTCAGTGGGACTTCTATTCTCAGGAACTCCTAAGGAAACAAAGCCTTTTCTTGGCCAAGCTTGAGCCAGAAGCAGTCAGTAAAACCTGCAGAGCTCCAAGAGCAAAAGAAAAGTCTTTAGTAAATCAAGCAGTGTTGACTCCAACAATAAATGCTTAGTGAACTAACATGAGTACATTCCCACTGATAAAAATTCTACTCAAGACAAAATATTTTTAAACTTTTCTGGAACAGAAACATAAGATTACAAATCAAATGAAGCTTTCCAGAATGCTAACAGTTTTCAGTAATGCAAACAGATCAGATTTGTGATTGTTTCTCCTGCATGCAAAAGCAAGGTAGAGAAATAATAAGTAGAACTGAACTAGACTGGGAAGAAAGCCAGATGGGCAATTCRGTCAATGCACACATCTGACTATCCCATGAATTTTCCTGTTGCTGTGTTATTGGTCCAATCACATCGGCACAATCAGATCTCATTTTCTTTGCTGTTAACTGATCCTGAACTGGAAGACATGTCAAGCCACAAGCAAATACATTGGTTTACAAAGTGGAGCGTCTGCCTTCCAATTTCTGATCGCTGGCACTTAAGCTTTTACACACGGCATCCCTCAATACTTTGTCTCCTCAAATAGTTCAGGACATACCAGTATCATAAACATTATATTTTGTTTATCAGCTGTAAATTCTTCCAAATTAAAGAATAATTTTCATTGTTTAGAAGAGGCAATATTAATTTCATAGCAGGAACAAAAGTCCTCACTTACTTCCTCATCTACTTTATCTTGACTGGATCTTTCCTCCTCTGTTCTTTTGGATGCTATTTCCATTGCCTAAAGAAATATGAAACAATATAATGTTATCATGCTACAGAATCACATCATTTAATCCAACCAACCATTCACATCTATATTTCTCCCTGTATTCTACTCGTATCACTCAAAATACCATAGCTTTCCTCACAGCAATGCCTTGAGCGACACCTAACGGTACCCAGCATTTCTGCAGAGCACACTCACTCATGACTGCAGATTTGCCTTGTTAATACTGGAAGAACACACTCCCTGATCCTTCCAGACCAAATTATGCAGGCCCAGCATAACTACAGGAAATAACAGCACAAGGAATATAGAGAGCAGTGCCCCAGTTCTGGGCTTTGTTCTTCTCACTGTCGCACGCATTGAGTAAACCAGGGGAGCACAAGTGAGGGGAACCCTGCAGCACAGCTCTGTTTCACTCAGCCTCCAATTATGACAGAAGTACACAACATCTGGAAATATCCATGCCATACTGGTATTTGGACAACATTCAGCCTCTGCCTCATGGTCTCAGCCAGGAGTATGTACACATCATATCTCCACTCCCGGCCTGGTTTACATGGCCTGGATTTGGCTCCTCCCCATGTCTGTCGCTTCAACTAGAAGAGTTATTTTTTCATCTAACTGGAAGCAAAGGAATGGCACCTAGAAAAGAAATAATTTACATTTACCTCCTCCTGGAATCAGTATGTCCCACCAGCCACTACATTTGGCTAGCAAGACTGTGTTCTTCGGAGTAATATTGCCTTGAGTCATTCCTTTCCTTTCCATTTCCCAATTTCTCCCTGCTTAAATCTGCATTCTTAATTCCTTTYTCTATATAAATATGGTTATGCTTCTGCCAGGTATTTGCAGAGCTAAATAAGCTTTCCTCTCCTTTCCAAAAAGGAAGAACTAATTTCAAGCATCCCATTTTTAATGCAAGTAGCACCTGAAATGGACATTTGAGTTTTCGCAATTAGGCTTCAGAAAACCTAGAATGAAAATGTGTTCATCCTATAATGGTACATATGGAAAAGATCCACATATGTTTGAAGTACTGGCATGACAACATCAGGTACCAGCCCACTTCAAGAGCAGGCTGTAGAGTAAGTGAGATGGACTTTGAACCAAACGTCAATATTTTGTTCAAACTTTCTTAGACAAGCAATGAGGCCTTGAGGTCTTACCTTAGAGAGATAATCATCCAGGTTCTCACTTGTAATAGAAGGATCAGTAACAAACTCAAACAGCTCCTTCACACTCATCACCGCAACATTGTGCTTCTGGAAAAAATCTACAAGGAATCAAAGGCAGAAAAAAAACAAAAGTCATTGTGTGACACATGCAACTGTTATGTTAAAGTGACAGTTACAGCAAAACAATTGCCCTGACGACTTGCAAAAGTCTCAGCTGCGCATATTGCATCCTGCTGGGTTTGGTTATCAAAGCACTCTTGGCCATCCAAAATAAAACTATCTTCCAGTTGCAACAAATCTGGAAGAGAAACTGGTTAAACATCAAAGCCAAATCAACTTCAGCAGGAGTCAGACTGAATGGTGCAGGGGTCAAGAAAGAAAGAAACAGGTGCTAACCTATTTGCAACGACAACATTTGCAACGACCAAGATGAAAAACACAACTATTTCAAGAATAAGGTCTGCAAACCTCAAACTTTTGTCAAAGAAAATGAGAAATATCCACTGAAACACTGTATAGCCTAATTATGATCCACCTTAGTATGAAGACATATGGGGCACAGTAACATACTAGCATTTTCTCTATTATGCCCCCCCAAAATTTATTTTATTTATTTATTTTTTGAGTCAAGTATAATTACATTTGGAGGCTGTACATCTGGAGAGAAGTCTCACAGTCTCTGTAGCAGGATTACACAGAGAAAACTGTAGTGGG
>NW_020450008.1:916472-972723 GCF_003343035.1 Apteryx rowi
ACACACACACCACCTCACTAGGGCACCAGCATTTAGGGAGATCAAGCCATAATAGATGACAAAAAACAAAACAGAACAAAAAAAAGGCGCAAATATCTGATCCAGAAGGAATTAACCAGAAATTCATGAACTGAAGAGGAATAAGAAACAACTAGCATACTGGGTATCAACAAACACACAGAATCAAAATGTAAAGCAGGTATGTTTCACAGATTTTCAAGTGTCTCTTAAAATAAGAAAAATCGCATGGAAAAGAAAGGTGGGGGGGAAGCAGTTTGCAGCAACATACTTCTTGCCCTCTGAGAGGAACAGAGCCTAGTGGAAGACACATGTCTGTTACACATACTCCCACATACTACATGAAGACCAAATCTTTAAGAGAAAAATACTGTAAAGGTACATTGTTGATCAGAATACTATGATAACTGATGCTTCTCTAATAAGTTAGAGAATGCCTCGATCTTCTAAGCTGAGCTGGACCAGTGCAGGGAACTTTGTAATACATAGTAACTTGCCAGTTGAGGAATTCCAGCTATGGGTTCCAGTCACAGAAGGAAACGGATGAGTGTGTCAGCTGCCCTTATTTTAAGGAGTATGCAAAGATGGGCTTGGGCGCTAGTGCAAGCTTGGACTCCAATCCTTGCTTTCTATTGAAATATATGAAATTCAGCCATGTGACTCACTTTGGCCAGATAATTTCTAGTAAGATAGGCCTCAGTCTTCTGAGATCAGCACAGCCTACAGCTCCCTGAGGAAGTTATGAGAACCTAGGAGAGGGAACATTTTGACTAAAGTATGACAGCTTTGACAGTCAAGAATCATAGCTGAAAAAATATAAGGAAGAACACAGTTCACCTTCCTAAATAAACAAGCCATCAGAAGTGCAGCCCACACACCATTAATATTAGCACAATCCTTTCGCAGGAACTCCAATGCATGTGGGTGGTCGTGTTCCACTGCCTGAGACACATCGATGATGTACACTTCCCCACTGTGGTACCTGCAAATAGACGCACAGAACTGCACTGATTCCACAGGACTGTTACATGAAAGATAAAGGAGGGGCATAAAAAGCATATTGCAAACTTAAGAATCAGCAGACAAACGTAACATTTTCCTAGCATAAATCTCATATTAGGGCCAGAGGTTTGTTTGTTTTTTGTCAATCCCTTCCCTCCTCCACCCAGGCTGTATTAGTAAACTTCAGAGGAAAACAAAAGGCAATCGTGGAGGCAGGGGGAAGGAAGAGGGGAGGAAAAAAAAAAAAAGTGTTTGTGTGCATGTACGTGTGTGTGTGTATATATATCTTTTTTATTATTTATTATATATATATATTTTGCAGATTTTTTCCACTAATTGACAGGTTTTTTATAGAGAGATTTCAGATCTGGGTTAAGAGCTACATAATTAAGTAGATATATTGAAAGGCACAGTCTTGAAAAGCCCTCCCCCCTTCCCCCCAGTGTAGATTAGTACTTTAAATATATGCACAGAAGCTGCCAGCACATACATTTTAGATGTTACAATTCAGAGCAAAGTTTAAAAACATACAGCATATTAAATTCACTGAGATCTGCATGAACAAGTCTGGCATCTTGATACATTCTTCTCATGTACTGGATGATTTGCAGGTACAGCTCCCGGACTTTTGAGTCAGATAACTGAGCATTCTTCAGCAGAGGAGCAGGCCTTGAAATTACCAAACAAATAAGACAAAGTGAGTACTATTTCCCTCCTACCAGCTGTAAATGCTTTAACTGCAGTACTTGACCCTTCTGCTCAGTAAGTAGAAAGCCCGCCCTGACTTGAGCAAAGTGCATGGAATCAGCCTGTCAGGCAGCAAAACTTGGTATATGCTTGTCAGAGATACTGGGAGCTCCGTTTCCAACATAAGCTAAGACAATGGACCATGCTACATTAATGTTTGTACTATAGAATGCCGAGTTATCTTCCCATATTATTAGCAAGCCTTTCCACCTATAACCTCCGGTTAAACCACTTCAGGGATTCATTTTGAATACAGCTGTGGCTTCAGAATCAGGTAGACTGTCTGCAGCTGTAGCTGGCAAAGATCTGGGTATTATACAAGTCACACACACATAAGAGTAATATACTAATTTTAGAGGCCTAAAGTAATAGTAGGTAAATTCAGAGGGCTGGTTTGTTTAATAAAAAGAATCATTTTGATTTTCTAAGGATACTTACATATCACCTTTACCAATAAAGCCCATGACAAGCACGTGACTTCTTAGCATAACTGGCTCTGGGCAAGGTATCTGGGCTGTATTCAACCTGTAACACAAGAACAAAACTCACAAAAAAAAAAAACAAACCAACTCTATTATTTGCACTGCAATAGTGCCTACAGGAGCTCTGTTGCCTTAAACATCATACAAGAGTTAAGAGCTCCTTTACACAGGATACTCATGCTTGTGAAGAACAACTAGGCAATGAATGCAAAAAACCCACAGCCATCCTGCTCCAACCCCTCTCTAAACATTCCTATTTCAGACAAAGAATGTTTATACAGTTTTGGTTAATCCTAGATTAACCTATATCACACAGAAATACACAATGTGCTACTACTCAGCAGCAGCTATTTCTGGCTTTTCCCCAATTTTCAGTCAAGTCAGAGAGAGTTCAGATGTTGAAGAACTTTACAGCATGAACAGTCAGACAAAAGAATATCTTTAGTCCTTTTTTTTTTTTCCCCCCCTCCCTCCCACAGGTAAGCTTAAGACACTTTCTGGAATACTCCAGAGACCAAAAAAGGTAGTGATATCCAGTGTCTAGCAATAGAAGGATTATCTCCTAGAAACATGAGTTTCAGTTACAGAAATGAGTTTCAGTTTGCATGCTGAAATAAAAACTGGAAGAATCACCTTATTAAATTCCTCATTTCTTTTTCAGCCCACGTCTTCACCATTTTTCTTGGGTTGCCTTTGCAATATCCATGACGAAATCTTAAAAAAAGAAAACACAAACAAACAACACTCAGCATATGCAGTATTAGTAATGATTATTTTACCATCATGCAAACAAACCCTACTCTGTATTAAAATCAGGCAGAAATCCAACTCACCTGAATTCACCACTCACATACTTATCCCGATCTTTAAACATCAGAATAGAGGTTTTGTAAATCTTTATTGCTCTGTTTTCTCCATTTGCAGTACTGGCATGATATACATTAGCCTATTGGATTATAAAGGGAAGAAATTAAATTTAAAGGAAGAGTTCTTTACAGTAACTGATACAACCTTCTTTCTTCAGATGTTTTCCAGGATGTCAGAAAGAGAAGATAAACTTTTTCACCTTAGCCCCTATGTGGCACTCAGCTGAGTTAGTGCGACTGCATACAAGGGAGAGCTGCTTCTACAAGCAGCAGCTTACAGGAGTGTTTAAGACTGGGGAGGGGTGTTACAGCACACAAGAGAACTCCACATCATCCACATTTTGAGACTGAAACAAGCCCTTGTGTGAAGGGTTAATCTGAGACCTGTGCACTATTTAGGCCCTAAAACATGGCCCAAATGCCTCATGCTGACACCACCACGCAGCATGGAATTATACCTTAAATCAGCATCCAAGGACTCCAAATAAAGTCAGATCAGCCTAGAGACTAGGCATTCTAAAACGAACTTATTAATTTACTGTTGAAAACTGTGGTTTGGTTTTAGTTACCAGCAATATTACTTGATAGTAACAGTACACAAACATGTTAATTTTGTAAAGGCAATGAAGGTTTAATAGTATTTTAAACAGTATTTTGCTATGCCATTCAGGCATTCCCATCTCTATGGAGATGTGGAGTGGGTCTGATCTGCATGCAAGAGAACTGTCTTGCTGAAGAAAGGCTTAGCTGGGTTTGTTTTTCAGACATTGTTTTATATTGTGTGTACACATATCCTTTCCAAAAATTTCAGTTATAACACAGAAGTAATGAGAAATACTAATTTAAGTTAACATTTAAGTGTTATCAGAAATTCTTCATAGCTGGGAAAACCAACTTCCTTCAACGTAAGTTGCATTTTATCCTAAGATAACTTCATGCTAATCAAATAACACACAAAAAGTAATACTAAAACCAAGCATTTCAATGTATCTTCTGAGCACCGTGTCTACCTAGCTTGCTGAGAAAAAGACTGCGTCACATGAATTATAATGAAACTTACTTCTTTCCCTGTGCTGATGCAGCCATTGATTTCTGATATGACACCTCTAGTTAGCATCTTGAATAGAATCATTCGAGTCCTTGGATCCAATACCTCAAGGTTAATATAGAAAAGTTAGCACAACTGTTCTCTTTTGAAGAGGGCAAAACTTACTCCTATAACCTATTCTTAGTACTGCATTAAAGGGCCTACAGCATCAGACTATTTTTAAGAATCAAATGATAATTCAAATAGTAGCCACTCAGGATTCTGCCATAATTCTAGAACAGTGCCTCACCTTTTCTTTCAAGAATTTTCTTTTAAGTGAGCATATAACAATTTTAGAGCTAGCTGAAGGACGTAAGAGAATGATTTCCCATCCACAATTGCATTAAATGTGTTAAAATAAGTTTTCCTTTAAGATACAGTTACCATAACTGAAATAGAGCAGTCATGTGGCCCTGGGCCAACAATAGTTCAGTCTTACTTAAGGGAAAAGAAAATGAAACAAACAAACAAAAAACCCCAAACCCCCAAACCAAAAAAACTAAACAGGCAAATCCAGAACTTTTCATTGTTTCTTGGAGTTTGATAAAAGCTTAAAAATAGAAGTCAAGTTTCATTAGGATACCAAAGGAAATGGAATTCCAAGGTGAAATCCTGTTCCAACAGTAGCTCCAGAGAGTTTTATCACCAGCTCCAAAACTCCAGATTATTGTTTCCAGTCAGAACAGAAATATTTGATGCAGTAAGGACTTACCTGTTCTACTGTTGCTCTGTCTGACTTATCCTTGACTCGATACCTAGCAGAAGTGAAAATAAAATTATACAATCCCACACACAGACTCAGTACTTTGACAGAATAAAGCATGACATTCTACTTCAAAGAGAAGATAACAGCCTCAAAAAATAAGACTTTCAGTTCATACAAAAGCAAACACTTTCCTTCAGGCAGGAAAAAAAAAAAAAAATCCAACATCAGTGCTCTTCACTACTACAGATACCATTTGCTCATGAGTGAGCATATTTCACTGGAGGCAAGAAGGTATCTGTCTTAACAAGTTATGGCTATAAGCTGCAGGCTCACTAGGGGAAAAAAAATAAAATAAAATAAAACAAAAATGCCTTTCCTCACCAAATCATCAGGAGGAACCTTCATAAGGCTTCCAGTATTTTTTCTAGCCCAATTGCTCAAGGACCTCTGTTTAGGAAAGGAGCAGAGAAAAAGAGCCTTTTGCTACTAGAGTAACACCAGTAACTTCTGCATTACAATGCCAATAGCGATTAGATTTGCTATCAACTGCACTGACAGGAAGATCAGAACTTGGCAATGATTCAGGTGACAGATCCAGAAAACAAGAAGTTTTAAGACCAGAATGCAAATTACATACAGTATATTTACAGATTTTTTTCTTAAGAAATTTATTCAAAACTCTGGATCAAACAAGGAAAGAAGAACTCTTCTGGGTCCAAATTAGGTCAATGAAAATAGAGCCAAGCTTATAACTCACAGGTCTGCTTCCTTTTGTCTAGACTTTTCTGTGACTCGGTTTATAACGGAGTCATCAAAATTCAGCTTATCTGAAAAACACACAAGAAGAAATGAAAAAACAAAAACCAAAGAAGTTTCCTATGTTCAGAATTGCATCTGCAATTCTGCTGCCAGCCAATATGCCCCAATACAATGTTCAAACACACTTGGATCTCTCTACAACAGACTGAAGTGGTACTTAAAGCACATACCATAGAAGCATCAGTTAACTTAGTTTTCCACTCTGTCTGTCTATATTTCAAAGTAGGACTGTAATAATAACACAGACTACTGAGACAGTCCCACAGACTTGGAGATACAATGCCATCCAGAGATGATGAGAAAGAGACAGCCTCTTGGGTAACATCTTATTGTTAAATTTATCTGCCATTTTCTTCCACAGTCTAATGTTGTTTTTCTAAACAGAACAGCAATAGTCTCTAGGATTGTCTCCCCATAGTGTATTTTAAATGGTGTTTATTAATTGCTAAGTGTGTAAAAGCTGCTGTATTTGGCTATATACCCCAGCACTACTCTTTTGAGCCTTCATTTCAGATCACCTTAGTTATGAAGGAAAATGCAAACTCTTTTTAATATCCTACCAAAAAAACCCAGCCATAGCTGCATCTACCCTTAACAGGCTGAGCAGAACAACTATTCCCATCATATCATAAACACCACACTACACAGGCTAGGACATCAGCCTCTCCACCCATGGCAGAAAGTCTACCTCTGTGAGACAACTGTTGCACAAGGTGTCACACTAATACTACAGGAAACTGCAATCAACCACGAAATTTAGCAGGCTTGAGAACGGCCAAAGACATTCCAGCAGAGAGATGATACCCTCCCACGAGCCAGGCAGCTTACTCCTACAGAGAAGCCAGGGAAGAAATATTTCGTGTGGTCTGGAGATGCCAGGCAGAAAAGAGCTCTCCAGCTCTGAAAGGGGAAGAGAAAGAGGTATGACAGCTGGTTAACGAAGACTAAAGGCAACTTCAGCTGCACTAGAGCCCTTTTTAATCTGCCTGGCAACAGTTAACTGCCATTCCAGCAAGCTCTGACTTAAAGTAAGCAGAATTAGTCCGAGAACATTACAGAACTGTATCTGTTATCATAAAAGAAGACAATGCAATTATACTCACCTAAATTAATTTTATGTTCAAATTTCCTTAAAGCCTTGTCTGTAGGGGTAGACATTTTTGCTGAATTGCAACTAGGGGTCTGTCTATTTGCCTGAAACAAAGGATTTGTTAATATAACTTGCCTTCTCTAAATAGCCCTTGAAATACAGACAGTATCATTGGAAAAGTCAGGTCAAATTCCTATGCCTAGGGTTTTACATATACAAAACCAGAAAGGGGGAAGAAACGGATATGGATTAGCATCAGATTTTATTTAATTCCAGAGAAGAAAATAAAAGTGCCCCAGTACAGGGTTATTTTTAGTCAGGCAATCATTCTGCAAGTCTCTCATATTAACACTTTTTTATCCCTAAAAGGAACAGGAATAGCAGAAAGAAGCAAGTAGAAAAATGGGAGAAAACTGAGAAGAACTGAGAAGGTAACAAGCAGAAGACTTTCCAAGGTTGTTAGCTTTTCTTACAGGAAGTCTTAATTAATATCCACTTTCACCAACACTGGACGGCATAAACCCCTAATTAAAGGCAAGAATAAATCACCCACAACAAGCATTGTGATTCAGACACAACGTGCCATGATCAGCACCACTCTACTTTATCTCAATTATTCTGTTGTACTGATGTCAACAAGAAAAGGAAAGGTTTTTAACCTTCATTGTCCAAGCTGAGAGTAAGAAGGATGCTAGTTCTGACACAGTATGTGCTTTTCAGTCTGCAGCAAACCAAATGTTTCTAATGCAACAGTGTTTGCTCTAAATTCAGCTATTTCTAGCATCTCCCTCCAGCTCCTATACATTCTTTCGCCTCCTTCACTATTAGTCCAAAACACAACTTGTTTCATCCTTGGCATGACAAGCAAGTACTCTCTCAAAATTCAGTGGAAATGAAGGGAAAGATGCTCAAAAACACAGAGGACCAATACTGAAAAGTAGGCAACAGCACTAAGATCAGGGTAGGCAAAGAAAGAAAGGTTAAGAAAGCTTAAAAACAGAAGGACCACTGCAGTAACAAGGAGAATACAGCAATAGGATTTGGGGCAAGAAAATCAAGAGGAGTTCTGGCTACAATGCACATACACACGTGGCATGCCAGAGGAAGAGACTCAAAGGAAGGGGATTTGCCTGAGTAGAAAGCTCCATCTGAATTTTTGCTCAGCATAATATTAACATTGAAAAAAGCCTCGGGGTTAGTCCCAGTTGCTCTAGGGCACCCTTGGTGCTCACAAAATAGCCTTCAACTTACCTGTGAATTGCATCCAGCAACCGCATTGTGGTGCTTCATGAGTCTTCCCATCTCATCATCCCAGTCCCAGTCTTCATCCTCATCCTCATCTTCCTCTTCGTCATCGTCATGATCATCTCCTTCTTCAGTGTTAACCTCTTCACACAAGCGTGACTGGCAATTCTTGGATACTTCACCTTTTTCAGCTGTTTCTGTGTCCTGAGCAAGTTCACTTTAAATAAATACAGACATTTATATAACTATAAATGATCACTACAGTCATCAAGATACTTGTCACTTCACCTGTCTTTAAAACAGGTATACATGAAGATGTCACTGCCTTTAAAGGGTGGACTACATTTAAATTATCTTATTCACTGCTTCAATGCCACCTTCTAACTTCTTCTGTTTACAAACATTTAGATCTCTCCATGACTGCAGACAAATGAATAGATCATGCCAGATGATGCCAGCCAGCTCCTTCATCAAAGCCAAACCACTCTGCTGCTGCCACAGCACAGGCCACATCAGATTTCCACCTGACAAGATATTACAGCAGCTCTCACTGGTGGCAACAGATAGCCTGCTAGTAACTCTGGGTCACCAACACAATCAACGTGAAAAAAATAAGCAGACCTATGAAAGAACTTGTAGGAGAAATGAACCCTTTTGACTTGCTAGTGCTTTTGATTTCTTCAGTCTATCATGTTTTCTGCCAAAACAAGCATGTCCCTGAGCAGATTCTCTGCAGGCATTTAATACTTATTTAATTAAGTGGTAAAATAGGAAGATAATGGCTTGGACACACAGGACAAGACCATTCCTTATTCAACCCTCTGCTCCCTGCTAAACATAAAAAGCTTTAAGTTCAACAGAAAGTGCATTTTGGTTCCCAAATAGATCTTAACTAAATTACTGTTCTCCTACATGGTTTCAGATGCTTAGTTTCAACCAACTAACTACAAAGCTAAATTATCTAGCTTGTAGACCCAAGTTTGTAGCTAGGTCAGTCCATTTTAGTGCTGAAACAGAACTCAAGTAATAATAAAAGAGTAAGAGAGCAAACTTTCCCCATGCACACAGTTTTAACTAAGGTAACAACTCTCCCACGGTTTTTAACCAGGCATCATTCTGCAGGGCCACCTTCCCCAGCAACGACCCAAACCGAGACCGCTGTCGAGGGCTCCTCCCCTCACAATTCGCCCTTTTTTACCAGATTTTCTAGACAAGCGATTGCGGGGGAAGAGAAACAGCAGCAGCACGGACTGGGGGGGAGGCAGGGCGAGCCAGGAGACAGCACCATGCCGAAACCGAGCGAGCCGCCCAGGCCTGCCCGCCTGGCCTCGCCTCGGCCCGGGGCCGCCGCGGCCCCCACTCCCGCCCCGCCATTTCCCCGCTGCCGCCGCCCCGCCTCTTACCCGTCGGAGCACTCGGCATCGTCAAACTGCCCCGGGACGGCCTGACTCATCGCCGCCGCCCGGTAGTCCATGGCGGCGGGGCGGCAGACACCAGTGCTGCCGCGGGAAGAGCGAGGCGTGACGCAGGCTGCGCGCCCGTACCACCACCGGCACCTCCCACTCCCCGCCCCCTCCGAGCCGCGCCGCCAACCGCCGCCGCCCGGCCCGGCCCGGCCCGCCGCCCGGCGCGGAGCCACCCCCTACGGCGCGGGCAGAGGGACTAAAAGCAGCGAGCGCGCCTGCCCCGCAGGGGGGGGTGCAATTAAGGCTGTGGTATATTCAAGCCGGCTGTGACGTGCCTCTCGGTGCGGGTGGAGCACTCAGAGGGTGTCCCCCTCCGCCGGGCGCTGTACTGCGCTCTCGCTCTATGGCAGTCCCTTTCGTTCCGGCGCCGGGATTGGCTACGAACACCTGACGTCACAAGGGCTTTTCTGACGCTGCTAGCGCAGCGTATCGTTGCCCGGCGCGGCCGCCGAGCCTCGGGAGCGCGAGGGGCGGGGCGCGGCGCAGCAGCCTGAGGGCCGCGCGGGGCGTAGCGGGCACAAGCGCCACGGCGGGCCGTGGGGGCCCTCCGGAAGGGAGCACGGACTCTCTGAAGCCTGAGTGGGATCGCAGGTTTGCTTTGCAAAACACAGGGTGTTTCCCGTCGTTTACGGACGAAGTATGTCTTCAGGATACCTCTCTAACGGGTATACGTGAATTTTAAACTGAAGCTTCTTGCTTTCTGTCTGCTCCTCTCTTCCATACTCACAAGGTTGGGGGGACTTTCTGCTAGTAATCAGCCCAGAAGATCCATGAGATTTCTGTTATTTTGGGATTTGCTCCAGCTTAGAGCAGCCAACGTGGTGGGAAGGGTGGAATGAAAATTTAGAAGGGGAAGAGAAGCCTGAGAATAAGGATTTAAATCCTACCCCCGCTGAAGTCAGTGGCACACCATGTAGCTCTCACAAGCACTACAAGAAGAAAACAGACAACCATGGGTTTTCCGTGGTGGAATTCATGGCAACTATTCAATTTACTTACTTGTGATACAGAGATCCTTAATAATATTGCATCTTCAATTTGTTTTTCCCATGCTAGAAATGACCGTTTTCTTCTATTAAGGGCATAGATTCATGGTTGCTTTTGTGAGACATTATTTAGCATCTGTATCCTTTGAGATAGATATAGATAGAGTTTTATATAATATACTCTGAAACATTACAATCAAATCTTTATTAATATAAAACTCCAGCTGAAGCCAAAGGAATTCCAAATTTTCCATCTTCACTAGAAGCATCTTAAGTAACCATAACACCCATTACACTGAACAAACTGCAATCACCATTTATATATCAATATAAAATAGGTTTAAGAAAATAAGTCAGCATTGTACTTGTATTTTCTGGTGCTTAATGATAAAATCTAAAGAAACAACTGTAGTCTTTTCTGTAGATGTTCTTCCATGATCCAAGTGGCAAATGTAAAGGCTGTTAAAAAATCTGCAATTGTTGCAGAAAGCAGTGAGAGATGCTTGTGCTGAGGAACCTTTACAAAGAATTAATTGAATAGATGTCATTTCCATCTGCAGTGCTTCTCTAAAGTCAAACCATCGAGAGTCTCTGAATGTGGAAAGCAACACAACAGCTTCTGACATTTCAGAGGTGTGTACACAAGAGCTTTACTTCAGGGCTATCTTCACTTAAGCTTCTGACTCTAGGGCACCTGAAACTGAAATATGCCTTTCTCCTTCTTTTTCATACAAGAGGGAATATTGCATCAGATATTCTCTCTCTAAAAGAGTGTCAGGTGGTAAGGCAGAGAAGAATATGTTACTGCTCACTTCAGAACAGTGTCAGTCTGCTGACACAACTACAAGCACAACTGCTTTCCAAAGAACTATGTTTAGTGTAGACAAACCTACAAGGCCTAACTGCATAAAGACGTAACACCACACTGCTTGGACACTGGTGACTTCAGCCAGAGAAGAGAGGGAGGTTTACTGTAGGGCCCTCATGCTATCCAGTAGTTGCAATACCCAGTCAATTCTCTGCCATGTCATTTGGGATGTCTGTAATTGAAAAGGTAGATCCCATATGAAAGCAAACTGCACTGTTATTTCTGATTATATTTTGTTATTTGGAAATCCCAACCATGCCCTGTTGTGCTAGGCATTATACAGATGCTGAACAAAAATGGGAGCCTGTACCCTAAGGACCTCACTGCTAACCATTTTCTCTTAAAGTGAATGCAATGCTATGTATTGCTATTCTTTATTTAGCTGCAAAATGAATGCAGCAGAGGCAGCRCAGGATTCACCTGGTTTGGGGGCAGGCAGACTTGAGCCAGTGGCCCTGTCACACACCAAGATCCATGGGATTCTGGGTTAGTTCCAGTGCTGCCCCACCAGCATGCCTTGCCCTCACCTAATCTGGGTAGCCTCCAGTTTGGGGAGGGTAGATCTGTCTTCATGGAGGTATGTTCTGTGCTGCCTTTCCCAATGCTCAGCTACATGCAACAGAAATTGGATTAAGATCACCTGTTTACTGATCTTTTTCTTAGATCCAGCTATCACAGGACTCTCAGAGCATGTGGGTGAAGTCGCAGAGAATGTGCTATCCTATAGGTTTATTTCACTGAGTATCTAATAGATTATTCAATGCTCTTTAAGTAAATATGTGTGTTAATTTTAATGACGGAATTGTTTGAAACATAACACGTGGGATGGCAAGTGGGATACTCATAGGATTCCCTCATTCAGTTTTTATTCATTCTTTGCTCCAAGCTTCCCCATAACTCCCCCTACAGCCATAGTGGACTGCGATATGTTTTTTTATCCCAGGTTTTAAGGACTCATTCAGAAAGAGGCACAAACTGTTCTGCAAATGATTCATCTGCAAAAGGGTCAAGTGAAACAGGCTACTGGGTGGTTGTGCTACCTTCAGAAGGAGAATCTCCTATATTAAGCACTGTGCTAGGCTCACTTTGACTCACGGTCAGCTCTGTCACAGGCTGAACTGCAGTGTGGTCCTGGGTGACTCCCTTCCCTTAATATTTCAGGGTTGCAGTTTCTCATTTCTGAAATGGAGATGGTAATATTTCCTGTGTTTACCCAACATGATGTGAGGATAAATGTATTCACATTTAGAAGGCATTAGGACAGGAAAGGTGGCCCATGTAGCTATCTACATAGACTACATCAGGCAAATCTAGTCAACTGATCAGGGGGATGGAGGCAGGCAATCACAGCCTACAGTCATTCCACCTCAATGGGACACTTAAAGTAGGAGGATACTGCCCTCAGCCCTCACCCTCTTCAACCTCCATGAAGAGGTAACATTTTTAGTATTCCTCTGTAGGATCACATTGAGGGAAAGTAGGAACTTAAGGCTCTCCACTCCTTACTGACCACTGTGCAAGTCAGCAGGAGTGAAGGGGGAGGACAACAGAACAGTTCCAAGYGCCAGCCACCGTATGACAAGGCATGTGGAAAGAGGTGACAGAGGTTTACCAGTTAGCATCCTTAATCTCTGTGAATATAGGCCTCTATCTGCCTGTGCATTTGGATCACTATAGCTTCATGGTCCTCCTCACACAAGAACGTCCTTGGAAAACTATTGCCTCCCTTAATCTGGCTATGACTGCCTTAAATTATTTTTCCTGCAGATTAAGCGTTACAAAGCTTGCTCACATTTGGACATCCACAAAGTGCATAAAAAGTACATACACTGCATGTTGCAGTTCACACTGAAGCTGGGGAACTGAAAAGCACCATAATCAGAGTCTCTGGAAGAACTGCAGTCTCGCTCGTCTCTGGGAGAAGCACCTTAATAGGGCCATTAGCAATTCCCTTTTTATATTTGCAGGATGAAATGCAGAACCCAGAGGGAGGAAAAGATGCTGACTGCCAACTTTGCRAAGGAGCCCATGTTCCTGAGCCTGTCTTAGAAAATTTGACAGGTGGTATGTTGCTGTTGGTGATGTTAAACATGAGAAGGGATTTCAACTACCATGTGCTAGGGATGGGTTATAATGACTTTTAATCTATCTYGCCCTAAAGTATGCCAGGGCAGTATTTTGCAGCTCACAGGTTCACAGGAATCATACAGAGAAGAAATATAAGGTCAGGCAATCGGTTCACTGATGTGCAGCTTTGGAAGTAAACTGTTGTGACCAATGCAGTCCCCTTCTAGTCTGCTAGTGTAACGTAGAGTGAAATATTTCTCCACTACTTGAGTCCTTCCAGCTTCTTCCCAGTTGCGAGTCCTTTCTTGCCCATGATTAGAGTAAGCTGTCACAACACACAGAGCATGAATAGCTGTGAGGGGGTACACACACCCATCACTTGGCAGGTGGCCTTTTCTTGAGATATGGCTTCAGCTGAGCTCTGGCCCTCCAGCTTCACTCCAACAATAATGACTTGTGTCAAAATAAAGATCAATAGCAAGGCAAGTTCATGTGACTTTCAGAAGAAACTCTTCATGCTGTCTTGGACATAAGAGTAATCCTGCTCTGTTTTTTGCAGTCCCTTTTTTTTCCACTTTGATTCTCTTTGTACATCACCGCAGTAAGAGGCCAGATCTCCACGTCAAGCACTATGTTTGCATCATTTGATATTCCAATACTGTAGGTTATATTCCAACTTTATATATACATCAGTTTAAATGGAAGAGGCGCGTTTAAATGAAAGAGGCACACATACATAGGAGAGAGAAATTAATATGACACTTTAATCCTGATGTGAGCATTCATGTAGTTGCACCATGTTTTGGCTAGGTGGCTCCTGATCAAAGAATGATATATACTGAAGAGGCAAATGATTCATGCATTGTGCTAAGTTCCAAACAAAGTAATTCCTCTCCACAGCTATATTTTGTTATTTCCATGAATATTCTTTGATACAGTTCTAAGAAACTTAATTTTTTCTTTGATTCTATACACATTTTCAAGATTCTTTACAGAAAACAACGTCACCAAGTCTTAGAAACACTTGCCATGAAAGCAACAGACCTCTCTGTGTAGCCAGCTGGAATGAATCTTCGGATGTGGACACAATGTTTATCCCAGAGAAGGAATTCATAGGCAAAGAGCCAGCACATCAAAYGAGAATACCGGGCTGGCTAGAAGAAAACATAAAGGGAGAAGACACCATTAAAAAAGCATTGTGGGAATCTGAGAAAGAAAAAGTTTCCCTGTCAGAACAATTATCAGTTAAGTCCCTTGTATCTCCTCATGAAAAGCCATTTGTAGAAATGGGGGAGTCGCTACTGGACTGTATTATTAAAGAATCCCCCATAAAAGATGTATCTTATTTTCTCACTCAACCCCATGGCTCTCTGTTCAAGATATATCCAAGTTTTGGTACTGAAGAACTGTTTTCTGGAGAGGATAATCTGAACTTGGCTGGCAAAGCTCCCAGTCCAAAAAGGAAATATGGTAAGATTTCTTGTTGCTTGAACAGAGGCTTAAATGATGAAAATATTGTTCTCTGATAAAGCTGGTGATAGTTCTTTAAATGAGGTGTATATTGCAGTATCTTATGTGTGAGTGTTATACCTCCCTGATGTATAATATGAAAGAGGAGTGTTAATATCAAATGCAGGTATTAGAGTTGCACCTTGAATTAACTGAGTTCTGAATGAAAGAAGCAATGCATTTTCACTTTCCATCTTAACATGAGGAAAAACTTYTTCACTGTGAGGGTGACAGAGCACTGGAACAGGTTGCCCAGAGAGGTGGTGGAGTCTCCTTCTCTGGAGATATTCAAAACGCGCCTGGATGCAATCCTGTGCAATGTGCTCTAGGTGACCCTGCTTGAGCAGGGGGGTTGGACTAGATGATCTCCAGAGGTCCCTTCCARCCTCAGTGATTCTGTGATTCTGTGATTCTCTGAAGTTCCCATTCAGCTTACACATGCCGACTCTGTTTTGGTAGGCAGTCACTGGACAACAGCTTGACCCTTCAAACACCTGTAGGGAGAGCAACAATAGTTTTTCTCCTGATTCCTTGTATGAGAACTTTATGTGTAAACCAGCTCTGATGCAGTCAAGTAGAGAAGTGAAAAGA
Organism: Apteryx rowi; assembly: GCF_003343035.1. Classification (NCBI taxonomy): domain Eukaryota; kingdom Metazoa; phylum Chordata; class Aves; order Apterygiformes; family Apterygidae; genus Apteryx; species Apteryx rowi. The sequence goes on from NW_020450008.1 coordinate 932,022, forward strand.
CCTATAAAGAACTGTGTAATTCAGTACAACAAAAGAGGAAGTGCTCACAGAAAGTTTCCATCAGAATCTGTAAGATACTTTTTCCTTTTTTTAGTTTTCTATCTTTCTTAATTACAGGTAGTGTGAGAAAGAAATTAAATACAAACAGTTAAAAAGATTGTGGATCAAACTCTACTCCTATTTATTATTAGTTTTATTATATTATCTAGCAAATTCAGTAAAAAAAAATTCAATGCCCTCTTATACAAAGCACTATAGGATTCCGACTCTCCCACTCCATCCAAAAGACTAAGTCAGTAGCACTTCAAGCAGATTTTATTGCCTTCTAGCTCTGTTTTCAGTTGAGTAAAATTTCACTTCTATCAATCTGCTGGAAATTCAGTAAATACTTTGCTGCATAGAGCATTGAAAGACATTTTTCCTTCATATTGCTTTAATGTAAACATTTCTCTTTCTCCATTTTCTACAATCAAGTGGTTTGACCAATAGTTTAATCTTGATTTGTTTTTTTTGTTTGTTTGTTTGTTTTTAATTCTTGCTTTAAGGTCAGAACTTACTGCAAGTTGGGCCAAAATCTGACAAAGGCACTCTTTAGACTTCACTCCCCTGGATCTTGATACAGGTGCAAGGCCTTGCAGGCATTGCTGGAGGGTGGGCTCTGTTTTTTATCATTTTATAGTGTGGACTGAAAATTTCCACTGAAGTTAATGAAGAAATAATTTGAATAAATAGAACTGAGTATAGAGTGAAGGGTGTCACCTCTTGTTTTGTAATAGTAGAATGACACAGCTCTGCTAGTACTGTAACAGTGTGGGTGAAGCTTATTCAAATTTATCCTCAGCTGCTTTTCTGCTTTCCCTGAATAGTTGACTGTCAAGCCATGTGAGTTCTAATTTTTCTAATTARTTGATGTCAGAATGTTGTTATCCCCCTAGGAAGTGCCTAAAGCTGACAAGAAATCTTTACGCCATTATTCTGAGACATYGCTTGCTCCCAAGGAAGAATATAAGCAAGGAGACACAAGCAATAAAGTGATCCTCTCCACTCGTAAAACAGGGACCCCTTGTCTAAGTCCATATCAAGCATCCTCAAACATGTTTAAGACACAGTATTCCAAGTACCACTTGGAGAAATGACCATTTCAGGAGGAAGTTATGAAATTTAGTGGGGTCATCAAGGAGCTAGAGCAAGGCCAGCAAAAACAAACCCAAATCATAGATCTTCAGTGTGATGATATGCTTTTGAAGAAGATGATTAAAGACAGGGGAAAACTGTTGCTTAGGGAAGGGGATTTAGGTCTGAATGAAGTAACTAAGAGGATGAAGCAGAATCAGAAGAAACAGCCAACTCAAATAATTGATTCTTACTCTGAAACCATTTCTCTGGAGACCAGTTTAAAAGAATTAGAAACAAAAACTGTTCAGCAATGGCATTTTGAAGAAACTGTGAACAAGCTGAAGAAGGATATTGAAGATCTAAGAGAAGGAAAAGACAAGGTCACAAAGGAGAAAAATGAGGCTAAGAGTTGGCTGGTAGTCATGCAGGAAGCTTTATCCAATGCCACCAAACATCTCGAGGAAGTTGGGACTGAAAAAAAAGCCCTTCTRCAGCAGGTAGAAGAATTTAAGTCTGCATATTGTCTCCTTCARAAGAAGCATGAGGCAGAACTGAAGACCAAATCTAAGAGACAGTACTTGGAGAGGGACCATACTATATGCAGGAAAGAAAAAAAGATAAGGGAACTGCAGCATCTCARACAAAAACTGGAACATGAGGCTGATACTGTCACTTCAGTGCTGCATGGGCTAAGGGAGGAGAAGGAGAATACAGAGAAAGGGCTTCTATCCTTGCAAACAACGTTTCAGGGAGGAAAGGATGCCAGCTTGGCAGAAAGGCAACAGCTGGGATCCAAATATAACAAGCTGGCTGCTCAGCTTAAAATTCTGCAAGTAGAATTTGAAAATGAACAAGCTGAAAGGGAGAAAATGCAACAGCAGATCTGTGAGTTCAGAATAGAGAACCAAAAGCTGCAGCAACAGAGTGCTAAAGACCAAGAACGAAACCGCATCCTGCAGCTTGAAAATGCCAGGTGGAAAAAGAAATATGATAAAGTCAGAGAATCGCAGACAGCCAAGGTATAACTTCAGATCAGTACAGCACTCTGAGCATCATRAGAACCTATAACGAATAGAGTTCCTAGTTGCCATATACAGCATTGGTAACACTGTGCCTTCTGTTTTAAAACAGGGTGATGAATGCACATACAAATGTGCATTACCAACTAAGTCCTACTTAGACACTTCCTGTGGACTTCAGCTGTACATATGCTGCTCTGTAACAATGGGTTAATTTTGCTCATGAAACAACTTGCAAACATACAATGTTGCATAAGCATTAAATCAAAATAATTAAGTGTAAATCCTAGGCTGAACATCAAGGTTATGTTTACATGTAATTAAAAATCCCCAAATAACTGTAGAGTCTAACATGCAGAAGTAGGATGAGGTATTCCATATCCCATTCCCTCCTCCAAAAAAGCGAGCTTTTTTCCTTGCCCTCTTACTTTACATTGTGTGGAAGCAATGAAATGTATGAGGAGAGTTTTACATTTTGACCCTTTATTTTGAGCAGTTGTATACGGAAAAACAGTTGTTTTCTCATTCTTTAACCTTACTGTCTCTATGCCAGAATCAGCTGCACTTCAAAATGATTCAGATACTCAGGCATAAAATTTGCTTACAGGAGGAGGATTAAGAAAGAAAGAAGTAGTAGAGCAGAGGAGGCATATTGTGGAGAGGTTTTGTCTTCCGGTGTGTTAGGTTTTGTGCAATATATTCTTAGAAGAAAATATTGTAGGAAATATTTTAGTCTCAGTAGCACTTATACTCTTGCTAAGCCCTGAAGCACACACTTCTCTCCTTCCCCTCTCAGGCCAAACTTCCATTGACTCAAGTCAGGGGGTCTGACCAAGAAGTTGAGAGCTAGGAAAGTACTGAAACTTACATTTGCCTTTAAGTACATTAAAGTTAAGATACTACTTATTCTCTTTAGTTCTTTACCAGACTGCAGTCTGGAGTGTGGAAATTTGTCTTATAGAGAGGTTTATACAATCACCCACTTTCAAACAGTGATCACACACTTCGCAATTTATTATTTGAGGTAAATGAGGGAATATAAAGTTATGGTAACATCATTTTTTCAGCTTCTTCAAGGGGAAAAGGAATGAAAGGAGTGGAATATAAAAGTAAACATGTCCCAAATTGTTCCTGTGGGTTTAGCAGATTGGCACCTTACCTCTTTCCTCAATTTTGTGGAATTCTGTATAGCTGGCTCTTTCTCCATTAGCTCATGCTGCCTCTAGCTTGATAGTACCAAGCCCTCTTAGCAGAGAAAGGGAAAAGGCTGTGTATTCATAATGGTGTGCATGTACTGAGGAGGGATGTGGGAAAGAGCAGAATCCTTGGACAATTGTTATTTTTTGTGTTCAAAAGACCACCAGGGTGTCCTCATAAATCTAGAGCCTTATCTAGGGGTAAGAGAATAGTATATGCTTCATGTTCACTGAAAGCAGAAAATCCCACTAACTCATGGAAATAGTGACACTCATATTAGGCAGGGTGTTTTCTAAGTACAAAAGAAGGTATGATCCTGGCTTTGAGAAGAATGGTAGTAAATGGGAGGCTAATCTTAATGGCTAGATGGAGATCTCTGTCAGAATCTGAGAAATAAGTGCACCAGGATGAAAACTGAGAATACTTTGTGCACTCACTTTCAGTTCACCAGGTTTAATTTACCAAATGGTGACTGAAATAGAGTGGGAATCCTGTACTGCATTTGTCTTCTCTTTAGTAAGATCAGTTCTATTTGTTACTTTTATTTTCCATTGAGAAGTTGCAGATCTCCTCAAATCAGGTAAATTTTGATGTTCCCATTTAGGATGTGACATCATCAGTGCTTTCTGATTTACCTCAGAAAAACCTGAAGAGTGGAAAAGACTGCCTTAGCACCTTTAATGTGCAGAGAGTATCCCAGATGTTATCTAAAGTTTGCAATATTCTGGCTCTGGCAGATGGACATATTATGTGTCAGGTAATACAAAACAGTTCTTTCAGAAACTGTCTACAGAGATCCTAGACACTGATTTCAGATCAGTTCAAATATCAGCACCTGGCATTTACTCTTGCTGTATTCTCCCAAGAATTTAAAATACAGGAGTTTTTAGATATACCTCAAAACCAAGAGCTTAAAACACATCTTTACTTCCAGCTTCCTCTGATTTTAGTCAGCCATGCTTCTACTGTGTTACATGGGTAAATCTATTGGAAGTCATTTTGGATTGCTTCTTCTAAAAAGCCTTATTTTCTCTCCATGTGGAGAAGGGCGAGAATTTAAAATGAGGAGGTACCAAATATTTGTTTTTCCTGCCTGTCAGCTCATACTCTCATCCCTCTCTCAGAATGACAARGGAGTGGGGGAGAAAACTCAGTTTTACATTCAGTGAGATCTGGTTCACATTTGTAGTGAGCAAAATCTGCTACCATTTAATGACCATCAGGAGGCCAGTTTAGAGGGGAAAAAAACGAAAAAAAAGTGGTGGTCTCATCCCACTTTCCTGAAGACAGTTTCAGTATGCCCAAAATTATTGCAGTTATATATTATGCCCCAAATTATTGCAGTTATTGCATCTTTATTAGAAGACTCCGTAAATAGTCTCAGTGATCTTTTAAAAATTAGATAACATGTTTGGGTGCTTCATCTGCTAGTATCATTGATCTTAGTGCCACACTTTAAATGAGCCAAGAGTTGAAGAGATTTAACAGCAATATTAATGTTGCTATGGATAAAATCTGAATGAAAATGTCTGTGTATAAGTACTAGAAGAAAAAAGTTAGAAGAAAGGGTTAAAAGAATGGCCCATATTGATAAAGGAAGAACACATATTGATAAGTGATCAAGACTAGATGCAGTACTCTAGATGCAGTCTAATGTGTACTGAATAGATGGGGATAATCGCTCCCCTTTATCTGCTGGCTGTGCTGCTGTTAATACACCCCAGAACACTCTTGGCTTTCCTTGCTGCCAGGGCACACTGCTGCTTCATGGTTAGTTTGCCATCTACTGGGACTCCCCCCACCCGGTCCTTCTCAGCAGAGCTGCTCCACAGCTAGTTCCCAGCCTGTACTGTTGCTAGGGCTCGCTCTTCCTTCCCAGGTGGAGGACTCTGCATTTGACTCTGAATTTCATGAGGTTCCCCTTGGCCCATTTCTCCAGCCTGCCTAGCTCTCTCTGGATGGTAGCCCTGCCATCAAGCCTATTGACTGGTTCCCTGTTCTCCCTCCCAATTTGGGGTCATCTGCAAACCCTGTAAACAGGCATTCCATTGCCTCCTCCAAATCATTGACAAAAATATTAAACTGGACAGGTCCCAGGATAGATGCCTGCAGTACTCTACTTGTTACTGGCATCCAGGTGGAATATGAAGCTCCTGAGAGCCAGCAGGTTATTACCACTGAGCTGCTAATACCTGCTGAATAGACAGTAATAATTAACCACATCTGATTAATAAACCCCCATACCTTCACCCATTCCCTATTAAAGGATTCAGAGCCCTGGAAGCAGAGGTCACTTAGGATACAGRAGCCAGCAGGGCTGTGACATACCTCTGTAGGCTGGCCAGCCTTCTGCCAGGATCCAGCACTTAACCAGGAGCTGTCATGGAACCGTGGGGCAAGGTCCTGCACAGTCTGGGGGCCAGGCCTCGCAGTGCTCAACTCAGAGCTCGAGGAGACCCAAGCTAACTGTCAGGGAACAGCAAGAGCAGGGCTGATGCACAAGGGAAGATGAGCTAGAAGCTGATGGTGACCCCAGCACAGGCAGTGCCTCACAGTATCCAAGTAAGGCAAGCACAGCAGGGGTGGTGACAGCAACAGGTTCTGCCAATAGTCCCAGTGATTATCAAATGCCCAGTAACAAGTCAGGTCCAGTCAACAGGGTCCAGTCAACAGGTCAGGAACAGCAGGGAACAGGACCAGAGTCAAGTCTACCTACAACATAGTTCAGGCAAGAACTGAGCTTACAGGACTGAGCTTAAATGGAGCTCCCATGCCAGTGGGCACAGGGGAGTGGGTGCGGATCAAGGTGTGACTTGTCAGGGCAGTTAGGGCTAATGGAGGCATTCAGGAACCTTACAGCCCAGCAGGAATACAAACTATAACAGACATGTATTTCAAACATATACCCCTATCAAGGAAAAACATACTGGGCAGCAATCTGGTCTAAGATGTATGGAGGCTGAATTATGCAAGATTCTCAGCAAAGGACAACCCTATAACAACTAATGACTCCTAAGGATATAGGAGATCTGTCTAAAAACTAGTTTTTTCATTGCCAATGAAGAGGAACCTGAGAGATGCAGTGAGGACTCAACAGCTGGCATCCGTTGTCCTCTATGTTGCACACAACTGATCCAGGCCAGATTACTTGGACACATATGGCTTGGTGTTTGTATGTGTAAAATCAGCTTTTTAAAGGATTTTGTATAGTAAAATCATCTTCCCCTGAATCTGTGAAGTTTTATGGTGTGTCCTGAAGATCCCAGCCACAATGAAACGTATCACAGGAGTTTCTCACTAGTAGACAGCCTGTGAAATCAGAACATTAAAAATAGGTAAGCCCTTGGCTAGATACAGCAGCATGAAACAGACTTTCTTCCATTGCTGCAAATCCTGCATGGAAGATGTGAAAAGAAGCCACAAAGGTCTGTGTGGGCACTGTGTTCCTCACTGCAGCTTTAGAGCAGGGTCAGGGAGGATATCTATAAATCACAGTACTGGTTTATGCCAATCTTTCTGATATTCCTTACAAAAAAATGTTGTTACAGGTAGTTCTTTGAGCACCAGACCTGATTTAGTGGCCAGTGGATTTGAGTCTCACAGTTGACCGTCTAACTGACTTATAGTTTGTCTGCTGGCCTCACTCTTCTCAGAGGCCATTGAAGAATCCACTTGGAATATGAGAAAGATACTGCAGCACCTTGCTATGTGTCACTTTTCTATCCATCATGTCAGAGTTCTGTCACTGATCTTTACTATCGTGCTGTTGTCCTCCCATTTTTCATTTAGAAAGAGGTAACAATATCATCATCAGCTGGAGGATGCTGGCCTTTCAGCAGCTGATATCATTCAGAAGGCACTTCTCTATTCATCAAACTCATTATCTGTGAAACTGAACACCCAACATAGGTATTTTAGTGTGAGGGTTATCGCTGCCTCTTTCTGAAGAGTTGTGTTTTCATCATCATCACCTTCCTCGGATGTGTCAGGGTCAATCAAGTATAAAGATAAAGGATGCAAAGTTGGGGTAATGATTACAATTAGTGGAGTGCAGTATTAAATGAACAGCAACTAATCCTTCTGAAAGACCTCAGCTTCTAAAAAGTCAGCATCTTCTCCACGTGGTGATGTTAATATATCATCCTCCTTCCTCTCCATTCTCCAGATCACATAAACTGCATTCAAACTGAACTCATGGCTGGCAAGACCCAAGGAAGAAGAGACGGAGATTAACAGGAGGACTATTTCAGAACTGAAATTAGACTAATTTTAGCCCACTATTTTAAAAGAAAAATAACTTCTTAAAGCCAAATAGCAGTGGAATTATGGTGGKTTTTTTTTCCCTCAGTTGTACCGTTGTTTCAGAATGTTTGATCACAGTCCTGGTGTCTATGATAAAGGTTAGGTATGTTATTTTACCACTTCATTTATTAGGCCTGTACTTGATTTGACATGCTAAATTTTAAGATAAATTCTCTGTGACAAATACAGAGCCATTACATATAACAACATGAAAAACAGAGAATGAAACCCAGCATTGTTGGGTTCAGTTGCAAAACTGGATGGTAATCAAGAGTTATGTACTTGATTCTTATAGTTAAAAGAAACTTTTTTCCTTGTTGCAAGAGCATTGCTCCTTTACTGAGCAGAGAAAGAAAATGGTGTTCAGGCCCAGAATGTATTGTTCAAATTTGAATGTACTGATAATAGTACACAAAGCTATCCAACAAATGAAACAGATCTCCACTTGACCAGATTCCACTTGAACACAAGAAAACACTTCTTTACTGTTAGAGTGGTTGAATACTGGAACACATTTACCAGAGAGGTTGTGGAGTCTCCATCCTTGGAGATATTCAAAACCTGACTTGACACGGTCCTGGGCAACCTGATCTAGCTGACCCTGCATGAGCAGGGGCAGGGGGTGGGGTTGGGGGACAGATGGACTAGATGATCTCCAGAGGTCCTGTCCAACCCCAACTATTCTGTGATTTGGTGATCTGCTTTGTTCATTTCCCACAGCATAAAGTGGAATGACTAGGAGTTCATTGTCTCTTCAGTTCCCCCCGCCTTTTTTTTCAATTACAACTTTTAACACTGCCATAGATGGCTTTCTTGTTTATTGATTACTTTATTCCAAATTATAAGTACATGTTCTCTTACTAGTTATATTTTATTTATCTATTCTACAGATTCTAGGCTTAGAATACAATTTTTCTTTTCACTTGGAGTGGTTAAAGGGGGGAGCTCTGAAATAGTATATGACAAATGGCACAGGCCTGCTCTTAAATTCTTTTCCTTTACTAACATTTCTAAATACACCTTAATAGAGGCTTAGATGTTTTCAGGAAACACACTATGTTAGGTTACATAATATATTCTGTATTTTAATACTCAAAAAGTAGATCTCTGACATATATATACAATGCTAATTACCTGTGGAGTGTATCATGTAGCCTATGTGCTCAGGATCTTCAGGAGGCTGGAGTGTTCCAGTTTCTCCTAATACTTATCTCTGCCATTTGTCATAGCTGGGTTTGGTCGAGACACCAGAGTTATCCTTCAGTTAAGTCCAAGGAAAGGCAGTGATGAACTCTGCTAAATTTGGGGTCTTTGTCTGTTCAGACATTGTTATGTTTTTCCTATTGTTACTCACTAGGACACAGATCATCTTTCTGTCATTGAACATAACAGGAAGAATGAAGCAATTGTTCAGCTGCAAGAAGAAGTGAAGAACCTTACCCTTAAAAAGAAAACCTTGGAGAAAAAGGTAGATCTTCCTGAATGCTTGAGGAATGTACAAATGGGTCTCTGCAGCTGATGAAGAAAGGTTCTGTAGCCCAAGAACATACAGCTCTCAGTGATCCTCCTTCAGGATTGATTATCAAAGCTCTAGCTGATTCACAGTGTTTCCATCACACTTTCCATGTGCTTCCCAGTGAAGGAAGCCTACCCTTTAAATGATTGATTATTTGATTTTATGTCTAGTAAAATGCATTACACATAATATCGTATTAGTTTTCTCTCATCGTAATGGCTGCTGAGATTTAGTTACCAGATTTCTAGGTCAGACTCTGGAAACGACKCAGCAAAAAGCCACCCTTCACCTATGACATGAGGTATTACATCCTTCTATTAAATCAATCGAGATAAGCCGGAAGTTTTCCATTATAGTGTAAGCCAAAACCAGCCAAATTATTTACACTGTTTACTCAGTAACATAGTAACCAAGAACAAATTCAAGAAATGCTTTCAGTGATTCTAATGAATATGGATAAGGAGTGTATGCCTGTGGATGTACAATATTTTGTGTGCAGCATCATACAGTGCATACCAGTCCTTAAGGAGGCACTAGAAGGTATTTTACTGGCAGGAATATTGCAGTAAAGGGTTTGAGCTCCATGGCTAGATAAGGAACTGTAGAAGGGATAATGTCTGTGTCTATAGATCTTTTGTCCTCCTAGGGTTTTAACCGTGGTCACATTGTTCTCTCTGTTAATGTTGCATGGCCTGACTGGCTGGCTGACCTTGGGAACCCAGCTTAATATCATTATAGTGCATACTGCAAACTGCCTTATTATAGGCTTTTAAAGCTTTCTTGTTTGGAGTGTTATGTTATGCCCTTGTGTTGATACAATCATGGTGTTAAGAGGGATGGTATCACAACTGAAACTATTGATATCCTCAAATAGAATTTTACTTGTTGTACTCCATGACTGTAATAAAAGGTCCCCTAAATGGACTTAGTGTTTTGTCTGAAAAAAAGAAAGGGGGGAGGGAAAATAGATGCAAAAAACAAAATGAACAAAAAGGTGAAGAGTAGATTTCTAGCCAGTCTTCACAGAAGAAGGGATGAAATGGGTCTGTGGTGTTGAGGTTGAATACAATCATAATATTACAGCTCCCCTGAAAGATTCTTCTCTGCTAGTATCCAAAAGGGTAACTGCCAGCCAGGAAGAGAGAGAAATGATGTGGACTGAACCTACAGCTCCTTTACTCCACAGGTTTTACCTTCCCCTAGCATGCCAGGAGTTCTGAGGTCCCTTACCTCTTCTTAGGCTCATCTCTTGGACCAATTGGATAAAATTTAATGAAGAAAAGCCTAAGCTAGTTGAAGATAACTGAATGTACAGGCTAAAGGCCATGATATAAAGATCTGAACAGCTGGTTACATCCGATAGCTGTGATTCTGCAGCAAAAAGAATGTTATAAAATACATATTAGAAAGAGGCTCCACATATAATATATAAAGCATTATTTCCAGCTCAGGGTTTATCATTGACAGTCTGTTCTTAAACTCTGCTATTACAATTAATAGTTTTTATAAGACAGTCATAGCATATATAAATTACCGTTGAGTCTCATAAATTTTATCACCATAAATGTTTAGTTACAGAAGTACATGAAAAGCGTAGCAATCACAAGACAGTTAATTAATGAAATGAAATCTTTCCAAGACCAAGTTACTGAGGTAAGTTCATCATTATTCACAATGACAGAAATTAGAGGTTGGAGGTTGTTTGGGTGTTCTGAGCACTGTTAATATAGACATTACTATGTACTGTGCTCCCTTTCCCTCTTGCTCCTTGTTATTGTGTTCATACAGAGCTTGTAAAATGGAGTCTAGAAGCTGATTAGGGCCCTGAAGTGCAGAAATGTGCTAGTAATAAATATATAATACAAGAGATGCAGGCATCCTCAGCTTACTAGTTGAGTACTGGCTTCTAGCTCCTAGCTAGACAGCTATTCAAGCTCCTTTTGGAGGAATGCTTGAGTACACACAGTCAATAAAATGTATGTGTGTTTCACTGCACCATATTACATAAACAAAGCAGGATGATATGGTTGCACTGAAGTACTACGGGGTAGCTAGACACTGCTGGCAGCACTTAGCTATCTCATTAGCCAGGTAGCTTGCCTAGTACAGAAATATCCTCATTTTTTCCCTCCTTTACTTCATAGGCTTATGTCTCATCCACATCAGAACTATTATTATTATATAGACTTGCTGGAAAAGACAAACTGTATAGAGATGCTGGTGTTAAGAACGGGACCTGTTTTCTTCACAGTACCCAGACATCTCTGCTGACTGTAATGTAGTACAGTCAACAGAAGTAAAGTATGCATCAGGGATCTTGGAACTCTAGCAAAACCAAAAAGTTTTTACTTCTGAAGTGAGAGCAAAATATGGAATCTCTTGTGGAACTGTGGGGAGATAGTTTGCAGACTTTCACTTCAGAACTTGCCACTAGTGAACAACATCCATGTCTGGGTAAGCCCTGAGCCTCTCCAGAAAAAAACTGTCAGCAGTTCTGAACTGTGCCAGTTTACTATGTAAGACTACACCATCAAATTCATTTTCATTCCTGAACTCTTCCAAGATATGAGTCTCAATTTTGTAAAAGGAAATTCTGGTACCTAGGCTCTAATATAAGCAAACTTTCTCACACCTGCCAGTTTATTTCATTTGCATTCAGAAGTATTATGAATTTAATTTGTAATCTTGATGTTGATCTCTCTGTCATCTTCAGCTAGGTTCTGACYAATATACAAGGAATAGTATATAAACATAGATGGATATGATGAATTCATTTCAAGAAACACAAAAACAATTTGACTCTCAGATTAAATTTTCATGCAGAATATAAAAATATTGCACATACTACTTATTCTTTACATACAGTAATTCTATTATTTAAAAAAGATTCAATTTTCTACTTAAAGAGGATTGAGTTAGGATAGGTCTGTTGGGTTATCTTTTCATTAGTGTCTCCCAAGCAAAACAAACATTTAGATCCAGTCGGGAACCTCTTCAGAAGTTAGGACTCTCTCCAACTTCATGCTTTCCTGATCTCACAGTATAGCACCCTTCTCTTTGGCGAGAAAGGCTAGCTACAGTTCTTTTCAGTGTTCATCCTSGTTGCCTCGCTAACCAGTGAAGAACGGTGGGCAAATCAGGAGTGAGCAATGTGAAATGCTACTTCACACAGATGAGGACAGGATCACTTTTTAACACTAGGGTTCCCATGCTATCTCAGGGAGCAAGGAGCCAAGCTATATCACAGTTCCCATGTCACTAGAATTTCAGTGTAACTCTGCAGAGCCAGACTTTATAGCTATGCCAAACTGACGTTAGGCCCACCAAAAAAGGGGTCATCAGGGAAGCAATTGCAAGCCCTTAATCCTCAGCCTAGTCACTGCCTCAGTGGTGTTAGTTATGGTTATATAACTTATGGGACAAACCAAAACTAGCAGAATTCCCAAAGCTAGAATTATAATGAATATATTATTATCATACTGTGCGAGCATCATGAAGAAAGGGGACTGTAATGGAAATTTACCCCATTACCTTTATACTTCACGCACACACTGAAAAAAATTGAGTTATGTCATTCAGTGATTTTTCCATTTTAAATGAAAGACAATTTTTAGTCAAACTTAAGCTTATTAAATAAAGGCCTCTTGTACTCTTGGAGTCCTCAGTTCTAAACCAGTGTAACGATACTAAAAGAAATTTCATTAGTATAACACTGGACCGACAAATGGAAAAATCAGAAAATCCTGATCTTAAGAAGCAAGTCAAAATGAAATCCTTCCAAACCAAGTTAGACTTTAGTAGACTGAATGGTTTAGATATTAGCATTAGTATACTGAAGTATGTAAGTATATTGTAAGTATAAAGTATGCTAATTACATCCTAGAATAAGAAAAATTGTATTTTCAGGAAGAGAAGTAAGTTTAATGACAGATATGGAATTTGATTCTGTTTTTATTAATGGCACATTTATCTACAGGAATCAGGAGCTGGCTATCAGAAACATGGAAATGGTATAAAACTGTCTGATTTGCACAGACCAGAATTAGATAAATATCACAAGCAAAACAACGAGCTTCAGAGCCAGGTGAAGAGACTACACCTGACTGAAACAAACAAACAAAAACCATAGAAATACTTGTGATGGATATCTGGGTGCCATATAGCTTCAGTCACAAAGTATCTATTTCTCTCACAATGTTTGATTAATGATACACTCTTTGGATGTACATAAACAAAAATACCGACATTTTCTGGTAGTGTGAATGATGCTACTTATAGTACACTGAGGTTTCTCAGAAGCTAGTACTGTACAAGTAACTTCTTATCCTGAGGAAGTATTAAAGGAATTTTTCTCACATGACAGTTCTGGGAATTACTGTAAATGATTAATAAAGGGTTGCAGAAACCACTACCACTTTACATAGAAACTGACTGCCTTTTGCCCTCTGTGCTTTCCCTTGGTGATAGATTTTTTTTCTTCTATTTGCTAACTGTATGTTTATCATGTTATTTATTTAAATTTCTTATTGCTTTCTGAGATTGAAAAACTAAAAAATCACTTGGAGTTAAAGGAGGAAGAATGCAAGAGACTTACAGGAGAAAATGACAAACTTCATGAAGATTTGAGAAGCATGACATTGAAGGTACAGAACCTTTGAAAACCCTGAGTGGCCAGCTGCACAGACATAGTACTTAAAAACTTACTGACAGTAAGATTGGATAGCTATATACAGCAGTGTATTGTATTATACAGAGGTAATGGACCTTCAGATTGCATGAGCTTCTCATCTGACCTCCCAAATGAGAAATGTAAGACAAAGTCAATGCTTGGGTGAGACACCTACTAAATTCCTACCTCCATTTCATATACTTTTTTTCTAATAGAAGGGGAGGCTATATAACACTGTCTTGATTTGGTGTGTGTGGAACTTCATGTAAAAACTAAATCCTTTTAAGGCTCTTCTTATGTCAGTCCTTCTGAAATTGGTGGAATTACCTGCTTATGGCAAGTAGGATATAGGCAATGGAGCTGACTGGTGCCAGCAGCTTCCTTTCCCCATACAGAAGATATGTATTATTTATACATATATCTTTATATGTATATGCATGTACATGTATGTACATACCTCAGTTATACAGGAACTAATCATTTTTTAATTTTATTTTTAAAGGTAGTATCATATGAGAAAATTATTGCATGCCCTGATGAAAGGCTTGGGAGTTCCCAGATACCACAGTAGGTTGACTGATATCACTATTGATCATATTCCTTGTTTTGCAGAGGTGTGTATGAGCATATGTGTGAGTGAAAGAGAGACTTCCTCGTATCACAGAATTAGAAAGAATAAATGATGATAATTTATAAGACACATTCTAAATTTTTAGTGGAGAAAGCTACTATTACTAGAAAAGAGCAAGTCCTGTTTGTCTGATATGCATAACCAATATAAAAATATAGGCCACAGTCCTCATGCAAGAGGACTTGCAAGAGCAAGACAGCATACAGCACACTCTGATGGCAGTTCTATTGAATCTTGGTGTAGAGGATTATTGCTAACCTTCTGTCTGCTGTGTTGTCTGTGAGAGGACATCATTCTTTTGGAAGATGTAGAAAGAAACATTTAATCCATGTCTCAGCTCTTCCATAACATATTCCATATAAAGTACATAACAGAGTAAAGTGGCAGTCATTGTGGTACTGGGCTATGAATTGAAGTCACCAAAGGAGGGGCACATTTTGTTATGCCAGCTCTGCTTAAAAGGTACTGCCAGCTCATGCCAGAAGAGCAGAAACAGGCAGCTGAGGCTGGTACACCAGAGCAGCCAGGGGTGTCTACATTACACAGTAAAACATTACAGAGGGATCTCTGCCTAACCTGAGCCTGTGCTACAAGTCAAGTGCAGCACTGTTGCTTGCTTGCTTGCATCCTAAAGTACAGTATTATTCATGGAGCACTGCAGTGATGCTAATAAGCCCTGTTGGATGTTAGTTTATTTGGGGCCAGTTCAGACGCCTCTGCACTGTCACTCTCCAAAATTTCCGGTTGCAAGGATAATTTGGATGGAGCCATTGCTTGAATGTCTGTGCAGCGTTTGTCCAGCTTGCACCTTCTTGGCTCACAGTGGTCCCAAAGGCTGCTCTTGGGGTCATGTTTGGGCTACCTATGACAGCCACAGGAAAATGACTTGGGAGCTCTCTTTGCTCCCAAGTTTTGCTCCTAGTTCAAGGTTACCCAAACTTAAGCCTTTCATAACACTTTGGTTGTTGATTGGGATGATGGTTTAGCAATATATACAACTTGAAGCATGCAAATTACTTTTACCAAAGGACTTTTAATCTTATATCTCCCTATCAAGAGCAGAAAAAAACTTGTTGGCACTGAAGGATAAGAGGCTATTTTTTATTCCATAATGTAAATAAATGTTGCTAATGCAGTTCTAGCCTGGCTATTTGGCAGATTTACATCATTGTGCTAAATTTTCTCTCTTAACTGAATGGATATGGAATTCTTAAGTCTATCTTTGATTCAGCAATCAGTGTTAGCAATGACAAAAGTTACCTAGACTATCAGTTGCTTTTTTCTTTTCCTTCTGTTTCTCACAAACATGTCTAAATTAGTCAAACTCATGGAATGCATCATTACTCAGCATATTTGTGTCATGTTAATCCCCTGACAGGTATCTCTTTTTCAGATAAAACAGAGAATCTGGATATCTTTGAGGGAATTTTGCTGCAATATGGCAGCTAAATTTCCTTCCTGGAATTTAAAATTAGGAAAGCAGTGACTTTCAAAGGACCCTCATAAATCAGTCTAAAACCTAGCAGATCTCACTAAGAGCTGCTGTATACTTGTTTTATCTCCTTTGCTACTACCCAGCTGGAAGCAGTAGGCAGGACTCCCAAGGCTTCAGCCTGCAATATGAGCACTTGCTGCCCTCATCAATTTCAGATAGTAACTTGGTCACTCAGAGACACCACCTTGATAGGTCCAACTGGGAGATTCTCAATGGAATCTGTTATTAAGAGCTGTCACATATAGTAACTGCTTGTCATTTTAAAAAGTACCATAGAAATTAACAGGAAAAAAATCTCAGAATTCCACATCTATAGAATTACTTCTCTAAACTACAAAATGTAATGAAGAGTTAATCTGTGATACAATTATCTTGAATTATAAGATCATCTTTATTAATATTAAGGTAGCACTGACAGACTTCCATTGATACTGGAACACAATTTTGCTAGGCTATATATATATATATATATATATATAAAATTGGAGAAAGTCCCATATCTGAAGCACTCACAGTACAAACCAGTAAAACAAATAAGCCATCGGAAAGGAAAATGAGACAGAGACTGGAAAAGTTATTTGCCCAAATTCACACAAGAATCAGATCAAGGACAGAGTTGAAAACTGATGCCAAGTCTCTTAATTTCAGGCCATAGGCCCTGTCCCCTTGCTTGTGTCAGCTTAATTTAAGCGTTACAATTCTCTATTAAATTCTACTATACTTACGTATAAGCTTTATAATAAAACACTTCTCATGAAAAAATATGCACATACAATATTTGTAACAGAAAATATTGCTTAAAAAACTGTTAGCAGAAAAAATATTTCTCCAGAACAGTTATATTTCAACTTACCAACTTATATATGCATTTCACCACTACACCATTCAGGCAAGTAATGCACCTTAGGTTTACTTGGGCTCTTTCGGTCACTCAGATATACATACAAATATACATACTGACACACTGACTGATACACATAACTGACAGTCTGAGTTGAGACATGTCCCTGAGAACCATCTGCTACATTTTCCAGATATGTAATTCTAAGAAGAGATAGCAATATGCAGCACAACTCTCTCTTGATTTCAGCAGTCACAACAGAATTGCAGGAGGGTAGAAAGTCTCTACCTATTAGACAACAGGAAATTTTACAGCTTTTGACACTGTTTCTGAAAAGCAGTAAAACTTATTCTTATCTGCAAGCCTATGAAAAGTCCCACTGAAGTCAATGAGCTACTTTTTTTTGTTTGCTGGATAAAGGGGTTATTTATCAAAACCACTGCACAGAAGTGAACCTAAAGAGAATGGGGAAGTAGTGCATGGTCACACTGAAAGGTAGGGATAACTATAGCAAAGTCTGGAGAAAAATAACTGAGCTAAAAATTAATTTTGCTAGTATCTAAAATTCGAGGAAAACTCAGGGAACAAAAAGTGAGATAAAGAACATCCTGAATTTACCATCAAAATTTCCCCTTATATTACAAACAAGATCTCTCTCCTGGTCAGATTACATTTTAGCCAGCTTTTTCTTGGCAAGTCCCAGTATGCCATCCAAAACTGAAAAAGAGGAAGCAGATAGGTGGAGACTGTGTGTAGGACACCACTTCTAGCATTGCTTTGCTAAAATCATCTCTCATAGAAGCCACATAGTACATGCTGAAGAGATAGTCCAACAGATTCTTAAGCACTTTGTCATGCCTAACACAAATATTAAGGTGGAAACAAAAGCTATATATAGATCTATCTCCATATGTATATAAACAGCTGTCTGTCTTTYGCTGACAGTTTAGAAAAAAGAACTACACATCTGGGAGAATCATTTAAGAAGTTCAAAATGAAAAATGGAAACCTGAGGTAAACATTAGTTACAGTCCATAGGCCAGAAAAGATGGTGTTAAAAATGCTCACCCTTTTTAGAATATATATTATGAAACTGAAGGCCCTTTTCCTAACAGTTCTAGCTGTAAATTTTAATTGAAAATATTTTTTAAATACAAGGATACAAAGCTTGTACACAATGAGAAATACTGCTAGGAATTCCCAGTGTTCCTCCCATTCTTCTCAGAATTAGCATCCAACGTGAGAGATGTCAAATAGTAAAGTTGCAATAATTGCAATTATTGTCAACAAGTAGTTTGTTATGTCTGTGAACAGACACACAGAGCAGTCTGTACAAAAATCTCTCCACAGTTTGCTTCATTTAATTGTTTACTCTTTCATTTTAGATTATAAATTGTTCAATATGGGTAGAGTACTTAGTACAAAGGAGCCATGGCATAATAGGTGCTTAGGCACAGCTATAGTATTGCAGTCTGCAACTCAAGTGTTTTGCTAAGGCTAGTCAAGATATCTCAATATTTTGTATACCTTTTTAATTAACGCCTTCCTCTGCCACCACCCCATGCAAACTCAGTAAGAGCATACATAAACATTAACTAGTAACATTGGGATCAGTTAACTTAGATGGAAAAGAGGCACATAATATTCATAGTCACTGCTTAGAAGACATAGAACAGGGCTAAATAGAAAACCTCCTATGGCATGCTAGTGCTCTCTCTTGCATTTCCCCCAGGCAAAAATACTTCGCTGCTTTTCCAAAAACCATGACTCGGGTAAGTCAAACATGCTTGGCCACAGATTAAGTCAGAAAAATTAATGATCTTTGCAGAAAAAATAACATTATACCATTGGGTAGATATTATCTGACTAGAAATAATAGTACTAGTAATCACAGATGTTCTCCAGTTTTCATGATTATGCTTTGCCTTCAGTCAATACTTAACAGCATTTCAATAACAGCTTCAGTGTGTACTGCAGAAAGGCAGCTTCTGATTTTTTTTGTACTTTGCAGATTCAAGAGGTTCAAAATCAAATGAATGAAAATAATATGGAAAATGAACGACAAAAGAAAGATGCCATTTACCACTAGCATGGCAGTAAGTTGCATATGTACAAATGACAAATAAAAGTTACTGCAAAATACAGAATGTGACCAAGCACCACTGATTTTTCATTATACTCTCTAGGCAAATTGCTCAATTAATTGCACAAGAGAAAGCCCGGGGCCTGGTTTTGGCCTTGATTTTTTCACAGTGTTTTGATTACGGGATTTGGGAAGGCTTTTCCATTTAAATGTATGTTTTGCATTTCTTTTAATGGAAGAAAATTTTCTTCAGTATGAATTTTCCCTCTCCTCCAAGCCAAAAGTAATCTATCACTTTGAAGGACACTACATACAATGCTTTCGGAACCTTTTTGGCACCGCGCCCCGCAGCCACCCCCAGGCAGAGGATCCGCGGCGCGGCGCTGCGCGGGACCCCGGCGCCGGCGGGCCTCCACCGCCCTCGCAACGCCACTCGGCCGCAGCGCCCAGGCGCGGAGCAGAAGTGCGGCCGGCGCATACGCGCTCGGAGGCCGGGCAGACACTGCACACATGCGTGCTGCGTCGCGGCGACAAAGGCCACCCCATCCCCTCAAGCCCGCAGGCGGAGGAGAGCCCTGACCCGGAAACGCAAAAGCGCGGCGCATGCGCGCGGGAAGCTGCACGCATGCGCGCGCAGGGCGGGCGGCACGGAGACGCGTGTTAAGCTCACGTGACTTCTCCGCCTCCTCCCCGGCGGAGCCACGTCCTCTACGGCTGGGGGAGGCGGCGCCCGGGGCGGGGCCTGGAGGCCGCCTCCCCGGATGGAGGCCATCGCCATTTAGACAGCCGAGAGTGGCGGGCGCAGAGGCTGGGGAGGGCGCTGGGTTGTTGCTGCCATGGGGCGCCTGTCGCAGCTGCTGTTGCTTGTCCTGCTGGTGTTCCCCGCCGCCATGCTGCTCGGCGGCGCCCGCCGCGGCCCAGGTGCGAGAGGGCAGGGGCGCGCGTGAGGCGGGGCGGGTGAGCCGCGCTGAGCGGCCGTTGCTGCCCGGGATTCGAATTGGGGCGGGGGAGCAGCGGGAGCGCTAACGGTCGCTCCGCGTGCGCGCGGCGGTCTCCCCGCTGGCGGCAGCGGCGCAGCGGGCTTGGCCTGGGGCCGCTCCGTCCGCTTTCCCGTCTTGGAGGCGGTGGGGGGGGAGTGGCTCTCCCCGGGGTTGGGAGACCCGAAGCCGCGTTTGCGATCCCCTTGCCGAAAGGAAGGAGGCGGGCGGGCGCTACTCATTCATTGCCGGTCCTGTGCGGACAGCTTCGGGCACGGGCCTCCCACACTTCCTGCACGCGTGCCTTCGCCGCCGGGGCTCAGGCGGGCTGACCGGGCTTCCCTMCCGGAGCCGCCTCTGCTTTCCCTCAATGCGTCCCTGGGCGTCACTCTGCCGTGGCCCGAAGGAGGCCCCGGGAGGCTGCCCCGGGATCTATTTATGCTCTTGTGGGACGAGGGCTGCTCTGGGGGTGTCTCGACTCTGAGCGGGGTCCTGCTGTGCGCCCTAGGGGCGGCGGCGGCCACGGTCGAGGGCGCTTGTTGGGGGTGCGGGCCCCTGGGATGGGATCGGGCTCTGGCCTCTCTTGCGGAAGGAACCGCACTTTGCAGAGTCGAGCAGGGCACTGCTGCTATCTGGGGGGCTGGTTTCAAACTTGGCTGTGAAATCGGCCTCAGAAACGCACGGGTTCGGTTGTCCCACACAAAAAAAMCCCCTTGAGATTGCGACCAGAGCAGCAACGGTTTTGTCTTCACTCCTTCTCTAAGATGACTTTGGGTTCTACAGAGATTCACTGGCTSTCAGCCTTCCTCTCTGCCCTGTGCCCCCAGCTCCCTAAGTGTCCTTCAAATAGCAGAACGTTAATCTCTGTTTACACTATAGCTTTATCTGTTTCGCGATCTGAAAGCTGCTTCCATACTATTAAGCATGGAAAGGTTGAATGGCAACCATCTCGCCCTGCTTTGCCAGTGAGTTGCAGCACACATCGTGTGTTACCACAGGGGGAAGCTCTCCTTTCCCACTGTTGCCACATCATCAGCCCTTCTGACATCCACTGAACGGATTGCAATTTAGACATCTAGGAGAATGTGCTGGTGCTRTTGCATATGAAGAACATGCATAACATACCAGTAGCCTGTTCAGGTGTAAGGGTTTTAATTAAAAACGTGTTATTTGTGGGCTTTTAACTTTAAAAACTTCAGTAAATAAAATTACTGCAGTTAGTCCTAGGTGAAGTATTACATACGTATGAGCAAAATTCTTTGAGCGTACCCTCTAAAGACATTTGAGAGGAGTGTTGTGCTTGGCTTTTTTCGAGACAAAATCTCGAATTCCTTGGGTATACTGGTTCTGCTTAAGGATTTTTATTCCATGTGAAAGTTTAAGTGTTTGTTTAAAATGTGTACTTATAGGAATTAGATCTTTTTGATGTTTGTATAACTCCATCTTCCATTCATTTCTACTATTTTCATTTTTGGAAAACATTAACTTCATCAAAAAAATTTGTAGCTGTGTATATTGTAAGAGTTTTCAGCCTGGCTTGCATGTGCTCTAAACTACAAACAGGCAGAACTTCATACTATGGCCAGTATTTGTATTAATCATATCTGACCAGTGTTTGAATATATGATGCGCAACACCATAGAAGCAGGCAAGTAATGAGTTATCTGACTGCACTTCTCCTGGAGCCTTGCTCAATATTCAGATTTCTTTTCTAACTAGTAGTCCAGTTTTGTTGAACATATGAATAGAATAGTATATCATATTCAGAAGATCATACTAAAAAAGACTTTTGTTTATAGTATAATTTGAATGAAAAATGTATGCAAAAATAACAGTTTTATAAATACATGTGGAAATGTGGTGTTCTGGCACCAGCAGATGAATGACATGCTAATCATTTATTAAATTTCGTCCTAGAAGAAACAAAGCTCACTAAATTAGTTCCCTGGCTAATAGAAGTGTCCTTTATTTTCAGATTTCTAATAACAAAACAAAATTAAAATATTTTAATATGTTGACAAGTTCAAAAATTAAGTAATAGCTTTTAATGCAGTTTGTTACTCTGTGGCAATTTAAGCTTTGCTGTGTGAATGTTGAATTTTGGGTTATCCAGATATAAACTCTGTTTTTTGAACTTACTGGCTTGTACAGGAGTAGTTTAGAGAGTGTTAGAGAAGGAAAAAGGTGCAGACAGATCAACACAGACAATCAGTTGAATGAGTTTTTTACAACTGCAGTTTCAAAATACTGTATTTGAAGAATTTTTAGGCAATTTGTCAAACATCAGCTTGAAAATCATACTACAGTGTCAATTTTCTGTTGGTCAACTAGACGTGAAAAAATATTGCTTGTATTTGCATTTTGTTTTGGTAGGTGCAGGTTTACTTGTTGCAGCTCAAGATGCTGCAGAAGATGAGGAAGCTATGGAAGATTCTGTAGTTGAAGATGAAGATGACGAAGCAGAAGTTGAAGAAGATGAGCCTACAGACTTGGTAATTGTGCATGAATGTTATTTCAGAAGTGTGAATTAGACCAAAAGTGCTTGAAGCTAGATAGCTTAGATGTATGTAAGTATATTTTTAGTGTCATTGATACTTAGAAATTGCTTTTTCAAAGTCTCCAATTAAACTTATGTTCCATCTGAAGTTTCAGAAAATTTTTTTTTTCTTTCTGAATTACCAGTGGAAGGACTACATGGGGACAGCCAGGCTCCAACTATGAAAACTGTAGTTCAGAAAAAAGAACACCAAGTGGGATAACCAAATCTCATAGAAGCTCTTAGTAGTTCTTTCCCAGGTGCATCTCAGTAAACTGAGAAAGGCATTGGGGTACAGGACTACTTCATATTGGCTTATTTTGTATTGATGTGCAAGAAGAAACAATCTTTGTAGTACAAATCTGTCTTGGATTTGTTAATTAAGCTCTGCAGTAATACTGAAAACCTTGTTTTGCAACCTGCTTTCACTTGATTACATTCATAGTCTGTGACTCTAGTTGCAGGGTATGCTTGTTAAACCTGTGGCCATATCGCTCTTTTGAGTCACTTTCTTCAGGTTGATCAAATGAAGTATTTTATAATAATGAAGTCTAGGGCATGACTAGGAGGAGAAGACAACAAAGAGTGTGATAAGCTATGCATGATAAAAAATAAAGAACCAGTAGACTGTTCTTGAAGCCAATTAGACTGATGTTTGATTGATTTACTGATGTTAAGTTGAGTTCATGGTTGACTGGCTTTTCCAAGTGGTAGAAGATGTGGTAGTTATTCAATACTGCTAGAATTTATTAAGTAAATTTAGATGTAACTTGGTTTTAATGCATAATGTAAGACTAAGCGAGGTACAAAGTGGTCACTTTCAGGCAGTTCACTCTATCTGTCACTGGAACACAAGATACAGTTTCGCATAGCATCTCAACTTCAAGATGCTCGACTCAGTTGTGGTTCATTGCTTCCCTAGCCCATGGTGCTTGCACAACTGAATCCAATTGGCTATCCACTGTTTAAAGTGGTTGTTTTAGTAGTCAAATCGAATGATCTAACCAACTTGCAAGCAGTGGCTTTAGGAAACAGTTCAAAATGGGGTCAGCCATGCATTTACTTATGATGGGGTGGAGATCCACCATCTCCATGTGGAAAATAAGCCCTTAATGCTTGTGTTTGCCCAATTAGAGAATCATCAAAAAGGTGAACAAGTGAATTTATAAACTCATTTAGTGTCAGCAGAGTCCAATGCTTTCAGGGACATAACACCAAACTTCTTAAAAATGAATAAAAAGCTTCTCTTAAACACTCCCCCCTGCAGTGGAAGTAACTCAGTTGCCTTGTRGTTGTTTATAACTTTGAAAATGCTTGTTTTCTAATTTGAAATATATTAGATGTGAACACTTTACATTTAGATTCTTCCCTTTTCCTTCCACCCCCAAAAAAGAAATCTTATTGTGGCTTTCTGATTGGAAACCTTTTGGTACAGCTAAATGCTGTTGAATACATTCAAGATGCAGTTGAGATTAGCCACTGTGTCAAATCTAACAGGTAGAAGGATAAATGTTGAAAAGGATGCTAATCAAATCTACAGGGAGCACAGATCCTATATGTGAATTCTGCAACAGCAGGAGTTGATGTTAGTGCTTACTGTCATTGTATGTTTTGTCACACTAATACTTGTCATGTGGGATTCTTGTAAAACAAGCATGGTCTTYGCATCACTGTTCATTATAGGCTATTTCAAAAAAGTCTCTTGTCTTAGACAGAAGAAAAAGAGGAAGAAGACTTGTCGGGCGAACCTAAAGCCTCACCTAGTGCTGATACAACTATCTTATTTGTGAAAGGTGAAGGTAAGAGTCCTGTGCCAGTCTACAATCAATTTCTTTACTGCTGCTTAAAGTATATCAGTATGTGCATAAAAACAGTGAAGCTCTAAAATACCAAGTCTTTTCCAGGCATTCTGTGTTTGAAAACAAGGATTAGGTAYGCTGTTTGAAGTTTCTAACAGTTGGATATTTTTGTGTTCTAGACTTTCCAGCAAACAACATCGTAAAATTTCTGGTAGGCTTCACCAATAAGGGTACAGAGGATTTTATTGTTGAGTCTCTTGATGCTTCTTTCCGTTACCCTCAAGACTACCAGTTTTATATCCAGAACTTCACAGCTCTCCCACTGAATACAGTAGTTCCACCACAGAGACAAGCCACGTTTGAGTACTCTTTCATCCCAGCTGAGCCTATGGGTGGTCGCCCTTTTGGACTAGTTATCAATCTGAACTACAGAGATGTAAATGTAAGCCTAATGTCATTCCTCATATTCTTTTTAGTTGATGTGGAAATGTCAGGAAGGAATTGCTTAGTCAAGTTAATACCTTCTCAGACAGTGAATGCCTTTGAGGTTTTTAAGCAAATTAATAAATGCATAAGCAAAGTAAGCAAGACTGTTTCACAGTAGTCCTCCGTATACATGGAGGAGTGCTGTGTATGTTAGACTTGAAGTTATGTTAACAGTGGAAGCTAGACTGCCTTAGAATTATGTAGAAATGGGTTGTAGTCATTTAAGAAAAAAAGTTAGAACTTTCTCTGGGATAGTTTAAATTTCACTGTACCCTTCAGACTGGGTTTTAACAAACTCAACAATCAACCTGAATCCCATCTGCAAACTCAGCTTTGAGCAAATACGTGACCAGCAGTTGCAGTTGGGAGAAAAATTTTTCCAAAAGCGTAAATGGGGATTAAAGTATGGGATTCCTTTTTATTTTAGTGTGGGCTGAAGTACAAGACTTCTGCATTGTTCAAAGTGTTTTGACTGAGCTAATAAGATCCTTTGGCATGTAATATCTTATGCTACAGAAAATCTCATCAAGGCTAGATATGACTTTCTTGCTAATATCAAGACTTCTTTGTACTTGTACAAAAAATGTTGTTAAAGAAATTAATTGAAAATACATGGAAACTTTGTAGGGCAATGTGTTCCAAGATGCTGTCTTCAATCAAACAGTTACAATTATTGAAAAAGAAGATGGGCTAGATGGAGAAACGTAAGTAGGCTGGAGACTGAAACTTAGTTGGTATACTGGTAGAACCGATTATTGATGGGGTCAATGAGGACTGTTCTTGTATCTTCATTTTATTGGATACTAGATGTAATCTGTGTCTTGCTGATGGCATTTGACTTGTATACACTGAAAACCTTGATACACTGGAAACCTGAGCTTTTTTCCTCCAAACTAAGTTCTGTGTCAGTACTGGGAATCTTCAGGATTGATACTGTGTTAACTAACATCTTATGCAAATGTTTTGCTCAGGGAACTTAAGCCTGGAGTAGTACATAATGCTGCATAGATATATAGCAATACAAAGCTGTCAAGCTTTTGTTATCCTAGTGTGTTTTTTCCTAGGAGTTAAAAGATGTAGATGGTTCAGAGTATTGGGCTGTAGGTCCTACTCTGAAGACTGGAATAACATGCTTCTGGAGCACTCCAGTGTAATCCAAGATTATATAAACTGAAAGGTGCCCCTTCAGTATGAGATAGGGARACTTGCACTCATTATTTGTTGCACTTCCCTTATGGGTAGCAGATTTCTTTATTTTCRTGCATGTTCTGTCTTAAAGATGTAGTTAATCTGGCAGACCTTATGTGTTGCAAACATGTGCTCTGATAATATGCTTTTTAATATTCTAATATTGGATTGGTATTTTAAGAGAACCTGCGAGTTAAGTATTTCTGAAAATTTTTTTTGAAGACAATGAATATTTGAATTCTCCTGCCACAGGTAGAATTTGCCCACTGAGCAAACTTCCCTCCTAAAAAGGGCAACCACAGGAAATAGCTGTTGCATGAATTCATATTTGCAAAGTAGAATAGCATCAATGAAAGAGCARCTGATCATCTGAAAATGTGTGCTATCCTGGTGATAAAGGGGCTCTTCTAAGAATTCAAATCCATCAATCGGGACCAGTTTGAATTAATGTCCTGTGAATGGGCACTTCCCATAAAACAGGGATGTTCAGTTAAGTCTCTCTTCTGCAGTTTAACTCCATAATTTCTGTTGTAAATTTGAATTAAAATGTTCAACAAATGTTGTAGTAGTTTCTTCACCTCACAAAAGTCCTACCTGCTCCTAAAATTAATTTGATATTGAAATTGTGTTCACCTACTGCTAATTTTTAACAGGTATTTCAGATAGAATTCTGTCAGTGAAATTCATGCATTTTTGTTTTAAGGAATTCTATTTGTGGAACACAGAACTAGATGCTTTAAAGCAAGGCTTTCAAAGCTCTTTTGCCAATAAATATGAATATCCTGGCAGTACTTGCCTTGCATTAGCATACTAAAAGCATATAATGGATTTGAAGCTTTTGTAAGTGGTTAAAGCCAAGTCATGCACACACACRCACAAATACTACCTACGACCCAATATCTTGAAATGTGGTGTTGCAAAAGAGTCCTTGCAGGTACTAAATTTCAATAATTACTAGTTTATATAGTTTCTGAGCTTATATGGCATTGCTCAAATGTTCTGTTGTTCAAAATTTGGGGTTACAATTTCTGAAATTTAGAATAAATACTTAACATATATTAGCACTTTAGTTTCAGATTCATTATATCATGCTTCCTCTCCCCTACCTCTGCACATGGCTTGGGAAGGATGAAGCAGGCATGTGGCCAAAGCTAGGCTTAATTGCTCTGCCTGTTTGTAAACTTCTAAACACTTAAGATTAATGGTTTCTTAAATTGTTTTTCTTGAAGGATCTTCATGTACATGTTCCTTGCTGGACTTGGTCTACTTGTCATTGTTGGCCTACATCAATTATTAGAATCCAGGAAGGTGGGTTGCRTGTGTGTGTTTTTTTTCTTCCCTCTGTGTACTTGTTAATATAGGACCTCACTGGTATGCTTAAAGTAAGAAAGCATTACTGTAAATCACTTCTGGCCTAGAATGGTACAGGTAGAACTTCAGAAGTTTTACTTTCAGGACTGAGATCTTGAAAATCACTGGAAAAACTAGAGACCTTAAAAAAAAAATCAAAAACAAAAAGCCCCTCCAAACACAGCATTAAAGGCACTTAGATTGCTTGCCTAATGCTCTTTGGGTCTGTTCTTTATCACCACACTAAAGCAGTTGAATTGGAAGCTTTGACATATTTTCCAAATGCTGAACGTCTGCAGCTACTGGTTTAATACTTACTGYATGAATTTTCCCCATAGTCTGTATATGTATTTGTTATGTTAAACTAGATCAAACTTTAGGGAAAACAGCTGTCTAGTCCTTTGTTTAGTGCTTAACAGTGCATTRCTATAATGTTGATTAGGGCCTTCTGCATTCCTCTGTAATATTGTAATAGCTAAGGGTTTCTCAGCATAAGTGGTCTGGCAGATATAAGCCGTGGAAAACTTAAGTCTTATCTGCACGGGRAAATTGGCCGGAATACTTAGAGTATCTCTTTGTGTAGCCAAGCTTACAATACATTTGAAGTAGCTTCCCTTGGGAAGAAGTATGGATAACTGTTTTTGCTATGAACTCCATTTTGCATGCTGACACTCAAACACAAATATTGTGCTAATCTGAAAAAGTACAACAAAACAGCTCATCACAAAGTTTGATTATCCATCAGCTTTTTTTCCCCCCCCACAACAGGTATAATGAACTTGCCCAGGCATGCATAAAATCTTGATATCTTTGTGTGGAATTAGTACTGCAAGGAGTTAGAAGTGGTAACACCAAGCTTAGGTGAATAAGTTGCTAATGGGTAAAGATAGCTTATAAAGCTAAGCTAGAAAGATGGCTTGATACAGGGACTAACCTTAAGTTTGTGTCTCAGTGAAATAATTGCAGTTTATTAAATACAGGATTATTAGTTATTTCTAATATTTGTGCTACCAGAACCTTTATGTGGAAGGCAAAATCTTCTGTTCTTGAATTTTCAGAGGAAGAGACCAGTACAGAAAGTAGAGATGGGAACATCAAATCAGAATGATGTTGATATGAGCTGGATTCCTCAAGAAACTTTAAATCAAATCAGTAAGTAGCCTGCCTTCCATAACTGGAGCATAACAAACTTATGAATCAAAACAGTTAAGTAGCTCATGCTAAATTCTCAGGACAGTATACATCTGGGGAATAAAAAGTTGTCTAAAGCACTGYGCTTAATAAAGCTGTTATGTTGACAGCTCATTCTTGTATTTAACAGACTTGACTGGTTGATACAGTTGATACAATAACAGCTATCATGGTGATTTTACACTTTGTTCTGTAGACTCTTTCAACAGTATAAAACCTCTGTTCAAAACCTGTATCACAAAAGGCTTAAATGGTAGGGGAGTGTATCATCTGAAAGTTTCTGTAAGTTTTTTTTGGAAGCTTGCCTATAGGCTGAACCTTTAAATAAGCATCAGAGGTGTGTAACCCTGTCTTGAAGCTACATTAAGACTTGGATCATAATGTCCTTCGCAAGTCCAAAATAACTAAATTCTACTCAATACCCAACAGTAAACTCAGTATCTGATTTCTTTAGAACAGCTATGTTTGTGGATATTTCTAACTTCTCTTGCTGTTTTTTCTGTTTTGCTTTCCTGTGGCTTCAGTGCAGAGTAGAAGAGGTGAGACAAACCCTGGTGCTTTAAAGAGTGGAAATTACTGCTGTGTGTCCATGTGATAATTAAGCATGGATAGAATTCTGGCTTCCTGCATGCAGTGATTGGTGATGTAGCGTGAACAGTAACTGATTAGACAGACATGCGTGTGTGCATTTATATTATATACATGTGTGTGTATATACAYACATGCACACACACGTGTATATATAAATAAAAGTAAAAATTTCTAGTTGTACTGCAGTAGCGTAGCTTAGCTGTAATACATTGGTGAAATACTCTGGTCYGCTCTAACAGTGTCTAGAACCATTTACCTAAAATACAGATGTGTATCTTGTCCTCCACACCACCTTGATGTAATTTCATGCTACAGTTTGTGATTAACATGGAGGACTGATCATGACCAATGGCTGAGCACATCTTGTTTCAGTCAGAAACAAAAAACAACCTCAGCTTAGAGCCTAACAGTTGAGTAGTGAGGTTTATCTATCCAGGTCTTCCTTATCCCAGATGAACTCCTATCACCAAAGCACTATCTGTTTTGAGGTGAGTTGATAAAACTTGCAGCCCAGATCAGAAGTGCTTTGAAAACACTTTGCTGGAACTACTTTAACTTGAAAGAGACTCCTATTTTGATGAAATAAGCATGTTCTGAGTGATCTTAAAGAGCGAGCCTGACAGCTTTATTCATGTAGAAAGCCTACAGGCCCTATTTCTGACATCAAACTGTGCCAGGAGCTGACGACTTCACTTTTTTTAATGCCTTTTTCCTTTACTAACTGTTATTTGTATTACACTAGGTGTAAGGACTGATGTTTCATTTCTGAAAATGTAAACTCTATCCTGCACACTCTGGTTTATTGTATGTGACAGTCTCATACAGCCTTAGTCTAGCAAGAAGAACTGATTGAAGCTCTAAATGCTAAATTTCTCTGTAGAATAAGCTGAATCTAAACTGAGTTAAAATTCTGGTAAGATTTGAATTCTATCTCCCCACGTTTTTCTTTAAGCTAGATATGTATTCAACTTTTCAGTACTTGAAATCTAGGAAAAACTGAGTCTTAAGACTTTTCCTTAATTGTGTTATTTTTTTCTTTAATTCCAGGTTAGTTGTAATTAGAACTCTATACTAGCATTCTTTGAAATACATGGCCCTCAAGATCCTCAGATTCTAGACTCTTTAGCTGTCAAAAGATGCTTCTTCATACTGTACTGATTGATATTTGTAACAGCATGGCAGTTGCTCATTGTATTTGCTYATGCTCTAAACAGTTCTATTTTTAACAAATTTTAACAAAATATGCATTTGTAAATGCTCAGGCACATTTTTTCTTCAAAGTAGCATAGCTTTTCTCCAATCCTGTAAGGATTAAAAATTCCACCTTACATATTCACTGTCACTGTAAAGGACAATTATAGGCATATCATAAAGTCTTAAAATTTAAGATGAGAATTCAGCATCCAGTGATCATACAGCTGAAGTGGGGTTGCTAACCCATACCAGATACCTGATTACAAAGTATCCTCCTCATATTTAAATATGGCTGCTTCCCTGGGTAAGAATCATTCTCTTTTTTTCCCCGCAACCAAAATGATAAACATTATTCTCTTGCTGTTAATCTGTATGAATGTGGAAATATTTCATATATGATGAAGGTATGTAAAGGACAATCACACATTCTTCAGGCAGGTAAACTCAAAAYAGTAGTGACCAAAATAATTCATTAAATTTCTGAAAGTTTAGTAATTCCTAAGCATGRAACTTTTTTAAACAGCAGAGCATGCAGCATCAGCAGGATATGGTGTGGGTTTTTGTTTTAGTAACTGGCAAGTTAAGCAAGCTCAGCCCTGAGGTTACATGTTACAGAATAGCACTTTTTTCTTTTTTTCCCCTATGTTACCTTCTGTTTAGGATGCTAATAGTTAAAAAGCATTAACGAGTTGTTTAAACTATCTTCTATGTGGTGATGTGTCACACTGGAAGGGCAGTTTGGTCTGTGTGTGGGAGAGAGAAAAGTACATACTTTGTCAAATAACATCTAATCTGAAGTAGCTCTAGCAATTGTTTTTGTTTTTTTTCTCTCAAATCCAGATAAAGCTTCACCAAGGCGGTTGCCCCGCAAGAGGGCACAGAAAAGATCGGTGGGATCTGATGAGTAAATGTTAAATTGTACAACAGTTCAACCTTTACTAATCTTGCCTGTTTGGATTTTTTTTGGATTGGAGTAGTGCAGAGAGTCCATACCACCATAAGGAAAATACTGCTAAATGTTTGGACTGAACAGATTAACTGAATGGTGTTAATATTACTGAAAATGCACTTCTCTTTTTTTTGTTAATTGTTGGGGGAGGGGAGGTAGCCATTAAGTTTTGTGCCTGTGTGTGTAAACAGTTGGTCTTAACAAAATCATACTACCTGAAATGTGCCTTTAGAGTTCTTTGTAATGCTGGCTTCTCATCTGTATGCTGTCTTTGAGGGATTTTTCCCCTCCCCGTTCACACCAATCTGAATGTGTAGTGACTTTATCTGTCTTGTTTGTATACTGTCTGTATCAGAGTCTGTATGCATTTTTCTTTTCAGAACTTTCTCTACAGCACACATACTGAATTTGTGTGTGTGGTCCTACTTCAGTGTTAACACTGATTAGAGTTCTGCATAATTAGCATTCTAAAGGCACAACTGGGTATAGCTGCTTGTAGCAGTAGACATTTTGCTGCTGTTTTGATCTGGGCATGCAGTGAGCTAAAAATCTGAATTTATCTCCGTAAATATTAGGAGGACTTCTATACAGCAGCAGAACTTGTGAAGCATGGAATTTGTGTGCTGAATTGGTATTACTACATAAGTTTTTTTTACCCAACTTGTTAAATGATTAGTATTGAGTCATGCCAGCAGCTTAGGTATTCTGACTATAGTGGTAGCTCTGGAATGTTTGCTCAAAAAATTACTGAATATGATACAACTAATTCTTCAGTAAGTTCTCAGTTCTCTCTCAAAAACTAGAATGTCATCTGTATCAAGACACACGGACTTTTCTTATGAAGCTTTACATGGGGAAGGACTTTGGATTTACTGTACACACTTGAAACTGAATTTGAAAAGTTGTTGGCTTCAAGTAATCAAAACAAGTGTAAAGGGTGAATAAGTGGTTTCTCTGTCACTTATATTTTTATCTCACTTTTTTGCACTTACCAGTATGTCAGTCCAAGTTGAGTTTTTATCATCCTGTCTTTCATATTAGTAACACAGATGCATTTCTGTTATTAAATGTGTTAGTTCAGCACTCAGCAGAAAAGCTGTACATAATCCAAATGGGATTCTCTTTTGTGGAAGACACCACTTACGTGATTACCGGGAACTGAGGTGTTGATCTGACTCCCTTGCATTCAGGAATGTAACTTTGATAGCAAAAGGCGCAAATATTGCAAAGAGTCAGTTTGCTGCCATTTAGGCACTTGAACAAGGATTGAACTGTTTACATCTCTCATGCATATTTTCCTGTGTCTAAAGATCTGGACCCTATCTTAAAACTTGTTCAGTTTAGGAAACACATTGATTTGAGATGTCCTGTTTTCTTCTTTTCTTCCCCTTCCTGATTTCCCATATGAGAAAGTGCTCTTTTTGATCTATACTTGTTCTGCAGGGACTGAGCATCTGAGCCAATGAGAGTTGAGCAATACCTGCAAATCATGTCACCATATTGTGTTTGAAGCAGTGTCTAAGGTCTGAAGCTACCTGTACTGCCACTATTGTACTATACACTTCCCTAAAATGAAATGTAAAGATGTTCTTTACTCATCTTGCAATGGAATATAATGTAAGMATGGGAAGAACAACCTCGATGCTTTGCTTAACGTGCTGATAACATAGCTAGCCCAGGCAGAATAATGTAATAAAGAGTTAAGATTGTTGGATCATCATATATATGACTTAGCAAACTGTTGAATGCTACTTTCAGAACAGGTGACTAACAAATTGCATGGAACAACTTTGCCTTAAGTGATGTAATCTGGCTGACTGGCTCTGTGGTAGGTTTGTGTTGTTCCAGCTTGCATTAATTCACCAAAATGTTTATGTATTAAATATTTTGCTATACTAAAGTCTACAGCTATTGCAATGGCTGTTGTACTGCACATCTAAAGTAGAAGGGTATCTGCCCTCTCTTTGATTATGACTCCTACCTGAAATCAGATTTTTAAACCTCTTCCACCTACCTGAAATCAGGAGACTTTTTTTTTTTTTTTTTTGGAACCTCCTGGTAAAAGGTGATCTTAAATTGTAGACTTTAACTCATTGTAAGATTTCAAGAAGGGAAGGTACTCTTCCTTCAGGTGGTGATAATGAGTTTCTCTAGATTCAGTGGTACTCTGCAAGAAAAGGCAAAGGATCAGAACAGAAGGTAGTAATCTGTAATATCTTGGAATACCTAGTTTAATTTCCCCAAATGAACTTACTGATTTTACCTTTAGGAGCAAGTTAGTCCTTTTAAAAATATTTTATGCTGACCAGAACTCCAGTGAAAAAGTTGAATGTAGAAGGACTGAAACACTGTACAAATAAGAAGTAGAAATAAACTAATATTTGAAGGTATCAGCTTTCTTCTCCTTTCCACTCAGTGGTTAAGATCCAATTGCTCAAGTTCTAAGCTTGAAAGAAGAGAGGCGACAGTTTAGCAGACTTGCATAGGAACTAGCAATTTGAAAAGTACAGCTATAACAAGGTGATGTCTTTCAGGTCATAGAACTTTGACATTGGGTGATTAATAGTAACTTTCTCAGTCATAAGCAGTTAGTTTGTAGGAACTCTGGCTAGCAGTTCAGTACTCCTCATGATAAACGAAGTAACAATTCTAAATTCCCTGTTCCATCTTAGTTTGCTTTAGTTGAAATTTAACAAATAACATTCTAGTGTGTAGTAGCAATTGAACTTTGGCATCTCTTGCATTCTTTCTAGTGAATAAGCCAGTTCACTACATCTGGATTTTTCAAGTGGGGAAAACATGGCTGGTTTATGCTATTGGTTATGCAACAACTTTCACTTTGATACTTGAACTTTTCTACTTTTTTTTTTAAAAACATTGCCCATACAGATAGCTTAGTATCAGAGGTATGTTAYTGGATATCATTATTAGTTGAGTAGCTTGTAGTTTCATTCACTTCAAGATGGAACGAGTTATCAATTCTGCCTGTTGCTATGCCACCCTTTTTCCTGTGGTAGCACAAGCATTTATATAATCTTGCACTCTTTTACCAGCCTGGTTTTCTGCCAGTTTACTAAGCAACTGCTCATGTGAAGTTATGAGAAGAGGAACAAGGACTCAAAGAAGTCTTGCTAGGGTTTTTGCCATTATTGGTAAGGGGTACTAAGGATGGTGTCAAGCTGCAGATGAAACTATGGCCTTAGTGAAAGGACCACTGTTAATTCCTTCCTCATGGCTCCTAAAATACTATAAAAAATTATAAAGGATTGACAAGTCTGTACTTGGGGAGGAGAGGGAATGATGCCTGCTTTGTTTCCTGTCTATAGGTAGCAAAGCATTAATTTAGCTACATTTGAACCATGTTTGATACCTGTAGCCTTCTAATCTTTATACTATCTGACAGCAGTTTATTTTCCCACTATCATTTAATCTGATAAAAATGGCTGGTGTCAGACTAAAGGATGAAGGGTCATCATGATTCTTCATGTACCAGATAGCTAAACTATAGGCCACAGAATTGGATGGAGCAGAGTAGTGATGGCAGTACTTCAGCTTCAAGACATTCATGCTGAGCATCTTCCTTATCTTGGAATGGAAGTAATCTATGTCATTGTTCACTGTTTTTATTCCTGGAGCTCATGGTGCTGAACAGAATGTTGCATTTGAAAGATCTGAATTCAGGGAAGCAGAGGGGAAAGTAAAATGCTAACATAGTCTGGTTGTCTGGTGGTTCAGTGTGCTTGATGTACTAAGCAGCAGTTCAGAAATTATTGTGATTCCTTTGTCTTCTCCAAAGGAAAGACAGTGCATCTACCTCATAGGTGTGACACAAGGGCTGTTTCAGGAGTATTTCAGAGTTACTCAAGTTTACTAGCTTCATGGTAGCTGCTTGTGTAAGATGTAGCACTAGTGCAACTTGATAGTAACTACAAACATTTGTGCTGTACCAGTTTAATCCTCTCATTGAATAACTTTTAGCAGCTTTATGCTAAGATTCTTAATATACAGAGGACTTGCAGTTTGCTTACAAGAGGAYGTGAAGCCAGAGCTTTCAGTTTCTGCAAGAGTTTATAGGTAGACTAAATTACACTGTCTCCTAACAGTTTTCCATATAGTTCCAAACTATCACAGGCACTTCTTTTATTCAAAGAAGTGATGGAGATGATGATTCTTGTAGATACAGTCAGCAGTCAGTTTGTTTAAGAATGACTGATTGTTTTGGATGATTAAGTTTAGATGGATGTTGTACTGCAACTGAAATGTTAAATTAACATTTATTTTTTTTACCTGCTTGTTTTCATTTATAAGTGAGATCAGATCTCTTGAAAATGAATGCAGGCTTTTTGTAAAGTAAATGTGAATTTTTCTTAGCATCTTGTAGTGCTTTTTTTTGCCTTTTTTTATTTAATAAAGCATGAGTGTGGCACCAAAAAGCCTGAGTGGTACTCTGGTGCTCTTTTACTTGATGAAGCAACTTGTAGTAGCAAACATGCAAAAAAACTGCAAACCTGCTATACTTCAAAAGCTGCTTTTCTGCAAGTGTATTGGGAATGGGGATAATAGCAAGTATTATGGGATAGATACAGTTAGCAGTGGACAATTGACAAATGGACAAATATTAACAGATTCTTATAAGAATAAGGAGATTCAGGGAGGTCTCTGAGGAAGCATTCAGCAAGAGTAAGAACATACTAAAATTATTGAAACCTGATCTGTTGAAATTGAATTATAATCTTACATGTCCAGAAGAACAATCTAGTGCTGAACAGTAGGCAGTGTGGAAAAGAATCTAATAAGATGCTTAAAGGCTGCTGAAGCACAAGGTGATAATCAGACTTGAACTTTAAAGGTGTGTGCTGTTGTCTAACCAAGCCAATAAAAAAAAATCTTAAATACCAGTTCAGGCCCATGTGCTGCATYTAAAAAGGAGGTAGACTTGCTTGGAAAAAAGCTAATTCATTCATAAGCAAGGTAAGTTTATGTAGCCAGGTGCTGTGTTACATCTTTTAGTTGGATGTAGATTCCCAATAAGGCTGCAAGGAAGTGTTCAGTATTAAAATTTGTTTTCACTCAGCTTTTTTTTCCCCTAGCATTTACTGATAATTGTGAACAATTGTGAGTACCTACAATAATCTGTTACTTCTCTCCAATGCTATTTCTTAAACTATAATTAGTCTTAAGTATGAATTGCTAGATATACATTGATGCAGGTCAGTGTAGTAGAAGGCAGTGCATGTCTTTACAGGCAATATCAAAATTGGACTTAAAGGGGAATAGCAGCACATTAACACACTGAGGTAATTTGTATAATACTAGCCTTAAATTAAGGCAGCAGTAGATAAACTGCATGTTTATATACGTGTATTTTATAACCATGCAGTCTTAAAATTTTAGTTTATCTGGTAGCTGACTGATTTAAGGTCAGGCTTTTCTTTTAAGCAGTCAGTGAAGACTGGGAGGAGGCAAGCAGACTTTGCTATCTCAGTTTATAAGTTTTTCTTTGCATATATCCTATTGCAGCTTATTAAAGAGCTAATTTCTCACTAGCCCCTATGGAGTAAGGTACAATAAAACACTAGCTTTGTACAGAATAAAGAGGGGATAGATATAGAACTGATTTGTTAAAGTACAGTTTTAATGCAAAGCAAACCTTTCTCTTAAAGCAACATGTGATCTGCTTCAGTCACTTCCACTGTATAATATTTGCTGTTCTGTTCTTTTGTGCTAGATACAGAAAATAATGTTATAGTGACATATCTGCATTCAACTCATGCATCCAGAATGCAGTAGTCAGTTGCAAAATAGCATTTAGGCTTTCCTCCTCTTTCCCCTCTTTCATGCTGCTAGCTATGGCAGTGGATGCTGATTCCCCCCTGCCCCAAAGGTTCTGTCTCCAGAGGAGTACTTTTATTAGCTTATGTTTGACAGAGAAGGGACCTATTACAAAAATCTCTATCTATATTGTAGATAGTTTTTAATAGCTTTTAGTGCAGATATCTTCTCTACCTGTTTTGTCCAAGTACCTCTAAACAACAAAACAAGTGTCATCTTGTCCAGAACTAGTTCACATATCCGGCATAAGCTGTTCCAACAAAAATGGCTTAAAATTAAGGATGGTGAGGCTCTTGTGTTCCTGTGAATTACATCTCTGGGTAAATATGGGAAAGCTTAAGAACAGGTATTTTAACACTTATTTCTAAATGTCAGAGTTTTTAAATACATTTTTTTCTAAGCTGAAGGTCTGCCTCATCTTTCTTTCAAAAGAGTGAGGTAATAGACTTTCAGAACTTCAGATTGGGCTCTGTTCTTTCTTGGCAGTCATTTTAATCTTCATTTCACTAGGTCATCTTTCTGTCCTCTTGTTTGTTACTTGTCTTAATCATAAGTTCATATTAACCAAGATTAGTAGAAGCCCAGTAAGATGCAAAGCATGTTAGAGCTTTCAYGTCAGTTAATGGTAAGGGAAAACTGAAACTTACCTTCCTCATCACTTTTGGTCTGTCAGCTCACATAGAAACCACAGCCTGTCCTGCCTTCATTGGGTTTTCCCTACACTGTTTAATTCACATTATGTAACCAGAACTTAAGAGCAGTGCTTTTCATGTAATGAAGACAAAAATGTGGAGTTCATGTGCATAGTGACCACACAAGTGGCTGTGAAAGAGCAAGCACAGAGATACTTCCAAGATGACCTCAGTGTATATTTTAGTAAAAGAGATCCAGTCCTTCCCTATAGAGCCTGGATGCGGCTAGACAATGTTTCATCTGTGTGAGGCTGCACTGGTGGACTGTGGTGGGACTAAGGGCTGAAGTCTTACCCAGAAGATAAAGCATACTGGGTTCATCAACCAGATCAGGGCTCTGGAAATGATATAGCCAGCAATACCAAAGGCTGCCAGCTGAGGGGTCTCACAAAGTCTGTGACAGCTCCTTGTGATAACAGGCAAAAGGCCAAAAAGATCTCTAGTTTCTTCTGTATGGAGGACATTAAATGGATAAGAGGGAACAACTCTATCTGGGTTTTTTGACTGATACCTTGCTGTATCTTGGTCTCAAAAGCAAGTCTCTGAGCTCAGTGTGGGTTTTTTTCTTTTTATGCTTTTAGGAGAATATAATAGTCAGTGAAATGAGCTCTGAAAAGCTGCAGAGGCAAACATTTTGCATTTGCTTCAAAAGAAAAATCAGGGCTATAACCACTTACAGATTCAATCTAAGGCATCCTGGAAGTAGAGACAATACTGACAAACTATACATGCTGCTGCTTTGTCATCTGATCTCCTGGTCCTAGGCCTCAGGAGTAAGGCTTCCTGTGACTGAAATTACAGTTTAAATTGGGCCTCTCAACTCCCTGTGCACCTTGACCACATTCGGATACAAGTAGGTCCACATTCTGCCTTCAACTTAACTATTTTTTCCTGTGAAATCTAAGTCAGTTTATCTAAAACCAGTGCTTGTAACAAAGTGCAGCTTGACCAGCCAGTGTTTTGCTCAGCAAAGCAGTTTACACTTGCCTCTCTAAAAGAAGGAGAAACAGTTCAGCATAGCTCTCTGAATAATCTCCAGGATGTCATTAGCTTAACTCTTTGTGTAGACTAGGTTCATCCTGGAATAACTTTTTCATTAGGTGGCCAAGATTTATTTCAACACATTACAGGCACATCCCATTATCGGGATGTAACTATAATTATGCTAGTCTAAAGGTGCCTCAATTCGAAGTTCTGCCCCCTCATATAATCAGACTGGCTATAAAAATATTTTCATGCAACTGTCCATTGGGCAAAACTTATTGTTTAACCAGTATCTGGGCAGAGCATTGATCTTTCCCAAGACTGATCTGCCAGTAAATTTGTTTGGAACTTTGTCCTGCCAGCAGGGGAARTACTCCATTCTGTGGGTAAAAAAGGGTGGCAAAATATCCTTTAGCAGGCTTGAAGTTTCAAAGAAAGTCTTTCAAATATGTATTTTAATTAAACTAGCCACTCAAATGAAACTTCAGGGGGGTTCAGAATACAGTCCTAGTCCTCTTTGCCAAGACTGAGGCCTTTTTCAACACATCATCCTTGCATTCAGTCTACCTGAGGTCATTTTATTTTCTACCTATACTTTTAATTGTGATTTTGCTGCGATACTGTTTTTTTGAGTATTGAAGCTGAATTAGTTGTGTATATGCAAAGAAAGGAAGTCTTGGGAAAAAAAAAGGTCAGAATTTGTATTGTCTCAAATTAAGCAACAGCAGAAGAGGAAAGGGAGAAAAAACTGGAAGAAGAGCTAGGGATCCTAATGTTTCTTTTCCTTTAAACTCCTCTGGCTTCTCTCTTCCTCTCATCCTGTATTTCTGGAGTCAAACCTATAAACCATTGACTCCATGCACATCTTATCCTTATCTCCACTACTTCCCTCTGTACTATACAATTATTCCATGGCATCTACTTCAAACTTGTCTGCTTATGTGCTACAAGGTCAATGTCAAAATCTGAATCCCAGTCCTTACATGACTGGATATTTTCAATAGCAAATAGCATACATTTTGCTTGACTAATAAGTGATGCTGGGGAAGAATCAAAGAACACTGAGATATACAGGTATACCTCGGAGATATTGCGGGTTTGGTTCCAGACCACCGCAATAAAGCAGATATCACAATAAAGCAAGTCACACAAGTTTTTTGTTTCCCAGGGCATATAAAAGTTATGTTTACACTATACTGTAGTCTATTAAGTGTGCAATAGCATTATGTCTAAAAAATGTACGTAATATAATTAAACACTTTAGTGCTAAAAATGCTAACCATTGAGCCTTCAGCAAGTTACAATCTTTTGCTGAGGGAGGCTTCTGCCTCAGCGTTGATGGCTGCTGACTGATCAGTGTGGTGGCTGCTGAAGGTTGGGGTGGCTGTGGCAATTTCTTAAAATAAGACAGCAATGAAGTTTGCCRCATCGATTGACTCT
The DNA here is from genome assembly GCF_003343035.1 of Apteryx rowi. Taxonomy (NCBI): domain Eukaryota; kingdom Metazoa; phylum Chordata; class Aves; order Apterygiformes; family Apterygidae; genus Apteryx; species Apteryx rowi. Next base: position 972,100 of record NW_020450008.1, read on the forward strand.
TCCTTTCACAAAGGATTTCTCTGTAGCATGCAACGCTGTTGGATAGCATTTCACCCACAATGGAACTTCTTTCAAAATTGGAGTCAGTCCTCTCAAATCCTGCCACTGCTTTATCAACTAAGTTTATGTAATATTCTAAATCCTTTGTTGTCATTGCAACAATGTTCACAGCATCTTCACCAGGAGTGGATTTCATCTCAAGAAACTACTTTCTTTGCTCATCCATAAGAAGCAACTCATCTGTTAAAGTTTTATCATGAGATTGCAGCAATTCAGTCACACCTTCAAGAGAACTAGAATTAGAASTGGAGCCTGCTGTTTCCACCACATCTGCAGTTACTTCCTCCACTGAAGTCTTGAACCCCTCCAAGTCATCCATGAGAGTTGGAATCAGCTTCTTCCAAACTCCTGTTAATGTTGATATTTTGACCTCCTCCCATGAATCATGAATGTTCTTAATGTCATCTAGAATGGTGAATCCTTTCCAGAAGGYTTTCAATTTATTTTGCCCAGATCCATCAGAGGAATCAGTCTATGGCAGCTATAGCCTTACAAAATGTATTTCTTAAAGAATAAGACTTGAAAGTCAAAATTACTCCTTGATCCATGGGCTGCAGAATGGAT
>NW_020450009.1:0-1241 GCF_003343035.1 Apteryx rowi
AGGCCCAGCTGAGCTCATGAATTTCTCTGTCCCTTGTGCTCCCTCCTCCTGGGAAATGTTCACTCCAATAAACTAAAATAATCACCAATGGGCCCTCTCTAAGCACTGCAGGAAGACTGATTCCAGCATTATAGATTGTTTCATCAGAGCATGGTTATCTGCAAGAGCTGGAAATGTCCCACTCTGGAAGCCCCTATTCCCATCTCTTAACTAGGCAGGACATGTAGAAAGAAGCAAGAAGGGAGCTGATTGACCCATGGTTCAGGTGCTGACTCAGATGAGTCAATGTGGGCACCTCATTCTGGTTTGGATGGTCCTGGGCTGGAGGGGGATTCAGMWMMCTCCTGTGAACTTCACAAACACACAGCAGGTGGGATTCCCCTTCCCGAGCTGAAGTGAGCATAACATAGATGTCTGCACACGAGCTCCTTGTCTAAGGTCTGGCTGTAATCACTGGAGATGGAGGGTGGGAGTCAGTTGCTCACACACAAATATCTGATGAGATTGGAAGAGACAGAGGTGGTCCCAGGCACATGCCAGTGTCTGCTTGCTCTGATGGAGCAACTGGGAGACACATGTCCTTCTAGAGCATGATGTGGGGGCCAGGTGGGGAATTCCCTTGGCCATCTCAAATGACACTAGATACCCACTACTGTTAGAGCACCCCTCACTATGATGCTGAGACACATGGAGATGCCTACAGTGCAAASTGCTAATGGAATTCGGTGCTGACACTTGATTTAATGACTTAGAAACAGGCTGGCAGGGCCATGTCATATGCCTGCGGTTTCTAGCACAACTGCATGGATGGGACCTATGGGAAAACATGACCCTTTGGAGTGGTTGCTGGGCAGACAACCCAGGTTATCTCAGGCTTTCCTACCTGTGCCCAGACAAATGAATCGCACCACTGCCTTTAGGCAAAGTCCATCCTGACTCCATTCAAGCATGCTGCATAAATGGGAGGCACATCACACCAAGGTCTCCGCTCTAGTCTCTGCACTCTCAAACCCTTCTTGCTCTTCTCTGCCTGAATCTCTTCTCACCACCAGGTGATATGAACAGGAGCTGGACTAATGATGACCTCAGGRGGGCTGGATCACAGGCTGTCCAGTGCCAGGGACTTCTTCAGTGGCACCTTGTCCTGCCTGGAGATCACTCCACCTCTGTCACAGGCGCCATGGTGCTACAAATCAGCTCAGGCAGCAACCCCCTCTCCTGGCATTCCTGCACAGCCCAGC
>NW_020450010.1:0-1248 GCF_003343035.1 Apteryx rowi
GGCAGGGCTGGCCGTTCCCCTTGATACAGGCACTGAGCCCAGCAGGAATGAGCTGGCCACGCAGCAAAACGCACCCAGAAATCTGGRGTGCAYGGCCAGGGCTGGAAATGGCCATCCCATCAGCCCCCAAGCTGGAACTGGCCCCACTGGCACAAGCACGCAGAGGACACTGGCACTCTGTGTACCTTGTTCTGGTGTCCAGGAGACTCCCTACCCCCAGGCTGCCTGCAGCCCCCCATGCCAGCCCCTCTCTCCAGGACAGCACAAGAGTCCCTGCCCATGAGCTCCTCCAGCAGCTCCTGCTGCCCCAGGGACGCAGCAGCCTGCCCTTAGTTGACATACAGAGAAACAGATTTCTCTTTCTCATTTGCTCCTCCTTGCCAGCACACAGTTGCTCCTTTCCTCTTCTCCAGGTGCGTCCTTGCTCCCTCAAGGGCCTTTCCCCAGGTGGGTGTATTGGTGCTGGCCTGCCTGGCAATTCCTGGACCCTCCCCRCACTCACTGCAGAGCCCCGAGCTGGCGGTGCTGCTCTGCAGAGTGAGTGGCTGTGGGGCAACGGGGCCACGGGGTGACTCCACACTGGCCGTGGTGGTCAGGGTGGGAAGCAGACCCAGCCGGATGGGCATCATTGCACGTGACAACCACTACCAAGGGGTCTGTGGCCGTGGACAATGCTCTGAGCAATCGCAGGGCATTTCAAATGCCTCAGGCTGTGTTCAGGGGTGTCACTGAATATAGCCCATGGTTTCTGATTGAAGGTGATATGACCCACTCTCCAGGCTCCCTTCTCTGYGCCTGCAGGGTCCCCACTGCCTCCCATGGGATTGCAGAGCTCTCACTAGCCTGGACATTCATTGGTTTATCCCTTTACCTTTGGGTGACTCCACTTGATCTTGTGAAGCTCCATTCGCTGCCCACCCCTAAGCACATGGTGCCCCTGGAGATGCCCTGTGCTCTCCTGGAGGAACCCATACTCCCTTTGAGAAGGACAGGCATCAGTCTCCAGCCCTGTCACGTGGGAGATACCACTTGACCATTCACTACCTCCAGGAGCACAAGTGAGAAGTGAATCCAGCCTTCCTTCCCTGACAAATCACCCCTTGAGTTCATCGCCTTGAGCCCAGGAGATCCCCAGAAAAGCAGCAGGCCCTTTCAGGGTGAAAGTCCTTCAGCACGCTCTCGGCTCCAGCTTTGGAAGAAGAGCCCAACCTTCAAGCACTGAACTGAGGAAATCCTCTTTTATTAAAG
>NW_020450011.1:0-1241 GCF_003343035.1 Apteryx rowi
GGAGCTGCTGTGCCCACAGTGGGGCTTGGGTTGTGGTGTGAGTGCCCCGAGCTCTGCAGCACTCTGCGTTGGCCACTGCTGCAGGGCCACCCCAGCCTGGGCTGCTGTGCTGGGTGGGCTGGCGAGAGGGCAGGGGATGTGGAGAGAGTCAGGAAGGGGCTGTTCTGGTCTGGAGAGGGCCCAGGAGAGGGAAATGCCAATATTACCTAAGCTGTGTGGTTGTCATGCTGGAGGGCAGGGCTGCTAAGCAGAGGGGCAGTGACAGGCTGGTGGCACAGGCTGACAGGGACACGGGGAGTTCAAGCAAGTCCTGTCCCTGGGATGAAATAACCCCATGCAGCAGGACAAGCTGGGGCTGACTGCCTGGAAATCAGCTTTACAGAAAAGGGCCTGGGGGTCTTGGCGGACATTAAGTTGACAAGAAATCAACAGGGTGCTCTTGTAGCAAAGACAAGCACCCTTATCCTGGGTTGCATTAGCAAGAGCGCAGGCAGCAGGGCGAGTGCAGTGGGGCAGGTGAAATATCCTGACAGAATTGACCAAAGAGAAGGAAAATAAGGAAAGGGCAGAACTGGCAGACTACCAATGTTGGAGAGAGTGGTAGGATCAACGGAGTGCCTGGATACTGCAAACATTCTAAGACAATCAGAAAAAAGGCATTTCAGCCTGTTGCCAAGTGGCTGRAGCCAGATGTACTCAGACTTGCTCAGGGGTGAGAGCTCCGGGGGTACTTCTTATTTACTCTGCCTCTAACAGCATGGCCAGGATTATCATTGTTAGTGACAGAACATGTTTTTGCAAGGCTAGCTTTTTAATTAAAGCATTAGAACAAATGCTCAAGCACACCAATGAGGGGAAAAAAAGTCAAAAACACTGTTTCCATTGGCTCCAGGGGCTGTGGGATGAAGCCTGAGTTTGGTTTGAAAGAGAAAAGATGAGGCTGAATGTCATGCGGGTGACTATAAACTACTTGATGCCTTCTGTGCTTTCCAGTGATACGTCTTCTGGTCTCTCCTCAGTCTACAATGCACTCTAAATTTTCCCTTGCATAATAGATCAGAACTGTGGAGAAAGAACTGAGTTCAGGGAAACAACATGCCGATAATCCGGACAGCCTGGGGAGCCCACTGAAAGAGTAAGTGTGYRCRTGAAAGCTCATGGGAAAGGCCTGGAAAAGCCAAGCAGCAGTGACCCTCCCAAGGTGCCAAGGATCCCAATCCCTGAGCCACAGGGCTGGATAC
>NW_020450012.1:0-1228 GCF_003343035.1 Apteryx rowi
TCTTTGTCTTAATTTCTTTCTTGTTTCAGTTTTAATGTCATTTTCTAAACATTTCAGCTATAATCAGGCCTACACCACTAAACAGGATATTTTTGTGTCTCACACAGAGCCCAGTGCTCAGAAAAACACCCTTGCCCGATGCCTGTCCGTGCCACCCCTCACTCTTTGCACAGAGCACACTGCACTCTGATGTGTCAGGCTCCCTCAACTGGTGAGGAAAGCAGGGTGACCAGCTTCATCTATTTTTGCATGGCCAAATTTGCACAAATCTCAACATACCCATGTTAAAGCAATGTTTTAAAGGAGTCCCTAAAACATCTAGCTACACTCCCTTTTCATTCCCTGCACGGTCAATGAAGTGCAACTTCATTTTGGGGGACAACAGGGAGGAGGCTGATCTCACCCCATGCCAGACCCAGTTGTCTGGGCTTCCCTTTCTACTCAATGGTGAGAAATAAGTTCCCTCAACTGAGTTGTTTTGAGATACATTTCCTAATGACAAGCTAAGGTCCCGTAGGAGCCACCCCCAAAATTTCCAGCATCACATGGGAACACAGCTACCCCAGGGCATCTCAGGCAGCAACAGCCTCTCTGTGTGGTCAAATGAATCAAGCCCCAAAAGGAGATTCTAGTCCTAAGTTGAAATCTTCTGAGAAAATAACTCCATGCAATAATTGACAAGAATCCTCTTTTCCAAAACTTCACACAGTTTTTACCATTGCCAAATATGTTTTCATTCTTAATAATTGGCAGCACCATGTTCGTGCACTACAGTAACCATGGCTATGAAGCATGGCACGGAGCAGGGTCCCAGGCAAAGCTCTCCAGATGATGTGGGTTAGGGGCACCTTTGCTCTTTTCTGGCGTATCATCTCTATCGTAAGCACCACAGACTGAGAAACCTTGCTGAGGACTTTGAAAACCAAAGAGCCTGCTTTGGTGCCTCACGGAGGAAGGCTGCGTCCTGTCCCAGATTGTCCTACAGCCTGCTTCTACAAAAAGAGCGACCCACAGGAGAAATCAGTTTGGAGGCTCACCAAAGCATCTCAACCTATGGCCACACTGTGTGCTGTTTCATGCCACGTGACTTTGATCCTGTCTTTAAAAAATGCCAAATCCCAAGCGAACCCCAAAGCCCTACATTCCCACACAGGTCTGCCCAGTGCAGAGACCTGACAGTGCAGGGGCACAGACGTGTCCTCTCCAGGGCTCCCTTTTTCATATCTCA
>NW_020450013.1:0-1249 GCF_003343035.1 Apteryx rowi
CTGGCACCCTGAAAACCTATGATTTATGAATAAATAGCTACTTTTCTTCCTTGTTAAAATGTCCTACGGATCCCATCAAGGTCCTTGGATTCAGCGGGAGATGGAAGATTGCCTTATTTCTGATGGAGTTTACCCTGGCTGACTTCAGCCATGTAAAAATGAATAATTTAGGCCTAGGGTATTCTCCCAGACTCCAGATGCGGRCAYAACTCYRGGGGATGAGTCCTTAGAGCTGAGGAGAGCTGGGATGAATCTCTCTCACTAAGGTCTAAGAATCAAGTCTTGCTTTGCCTTGCCATCTCTTCCCTTCCTTTCTCACTCCCTTCACCCTACTTCTAACGTGCTAACATTAAATGCAAATATCATGAGAGCAAGAGAGGGAATATAAGCTAGACTTTTCTCAAGCTGGCTTCTCTTTCTTCTTTTTCTTCTTTTTTCTCATCTATTGCAGGGCATTGCCTTTAGTTAAATATTTTCAAAAAAGAAAAATAAATTTCTCTGRTACCGTACAACAAAGAACAGGCTTTCAGGCTCAAGGCTTTTGTTCTAGCCTCTCCTTACAAACCTTTCYTCAACAAGCAATTTGTGTCAGCCTTCCATACATACACACAAATCGTTGTCAAGCTTGCCCAGTACTGTAATCACATGTATGCTTATGTTTGTACCGGTCTTTCACTGCACTTGAGTGTAGGGAGGTGTGTAGTGATTGYGGACACTCCATTGCCATCCTCCAGTGAGTATGTTGTTTGGATTGTTCTGTGCAGGGAAAATGCCTGAAAGAAAAGGCTTGGAGAATCACATCCCTGGACCTGGATTCATTCTTCTGAGATTTTCTGGCCGTCCCAACTTACAGGGCKTGCACTTCACAGTCTTCCTGATCATCTACCCTGTGGTCCTCACAGGGAAGAGCCTCATCATGCTCATCACAGTGGTGGACTCGAGCCTCCACAGCCCCATGTATTTCTTTCTGATGAACTTGTTCTTTCTGGAGATCTGCTACATGTCAGTCACTCTGCCAAAAATGATGGTGGGTTTCCCGACAGAAAATGGCAGGATCTCCTTCCTTGGCTGTGCTGCCCAACTGTATTTCTGGGTTTTGCACGGCAACACCAAAAGCCTTCTCCTGGCTGCCATGGTCTCGGATTGCTATGTGGCCATCTGCGACTCCCTGCATCACACTGTCATCATGAGTGGAGGTCTCTGAGTCAGCCTGGTGTCGGGGTCATGGATGAGTGTCATACCAGTACAA
>NW_020450014.1:0-1234 GCF_003343035.1 Apteryx rowi
CCAAGGCATGTGCCAGAGTCTTCTTGCTCTGATGGAGCAACTATGACACCCCCGTCCTTCTAGAGCATGAGTTGGGGGCCAGGTGGCGAATTCCCTTGGCCATCTGAAATGACACTGGATGCCTCCTACTACTAGTGTTCCACTCACTATAAAGCTGAGACATAGGAAGATCCAATGTTACAAACAGCTAATGCAGTTCAGTGCAGACACTTGATTTAATGGCATAGAAATAGGCCTGCAGGGCCATGTCGGATGTCTGGGGTGTCCAGCACATCCACATGTCTCTAGCAGTTCCAGCATGGGACCTACAGGAAGCCATACCTTTTAGGAGTGGTTGCTGGGCAACCCAGAGAAGTCTATGGGATTGGATGGCTGGCATCCATGGACATGCAGAGAGCTGGCTGCTATGACAGCAGGGTTGCTCTCTATCATCTTTGAAAGTTTGTGGAGATTGGGGATGGGGGGAGGCGTCCCAAAGACCAGAAGAACGAATATGTTGTGCCCATCTTCTAAAAAGGCCCCAAGGACAAACCAGGGAGCTGCAGGCCATTCAGCCTCACATTGGTGAGGGGTTTGTCATGCAACCAATCCCCTCAGATCACATTTCTGGCCACATGGGGGAGAAGAAGGTGTCTGGGAACAGTCAGCATGGAGTTACTGAAGGCAAATCATTCCTGAATCACCTGATTGCCTTCTGTGATAAAAGACCAGTACTTGTGGAGGAGTGGAGAGTAGTGGATGTCCAGTAGGCATCCAGATGGGCAAAAAACTGCTTGGATGATGAACTCAGAGGGTTTTCATGAATGGGTCATGCTTTATTGGGAAGCCAGGTAAAGGTGGGGTATGCAGGGGTCTACACTCCACATCCTGTCCTGTTTGAAAGGTTCACCAGGGACCCGCAGAATGGAAATCCCCTCAGGGTTGTAGATGACACCTAATTGGGTGGAACAGTCATAAGCTCAAGGGCTGCCATTCAGAGGGACCTCAGCAGGCAGGAAGAATGGGCTGTCAAAAACTTTTTGAATGTGAACAAGGACAAATGCCAGGTCCTGCACCTGGGATAGAGCAACACCCTGCAGTGATAGGTGCTGGGGAGTGCCTGGCTGGGCAGCAGCTCTGTGGAGAAGCATGTTATGGAAAATATTAGGCTCGCCAGCCACCATAACAGGGTCCAACCCTAGGTTCCTGCTGAGGCAGAAGTTCGAAGTCAGATTGGAGAGAAATAAAATTTAAT
>NW_020450015.1:0-1205 GCF_003343035.1 Apteryx rowi
GCAAACACGGAGGTGCCCTGGGCAGTGTCCTGCCCCCAGAAGGTTTCTGCAGGGCAGAGCTGAGCTCACAGTGGGTGGGATGGAGTCTGTGAACACTGAGAGGGGAGAGACGTGGGGACAGAGAAACAGCTCCCCGCAGGGATGGCTCCAGGCAGCAGAGTCATGGTCAAAGTGTGAGAGGAAACTGTCAACTCCAAGGTCTCCTCTCCTCTCCCAGCCAGCACAGCCCTCTGCTCTCAAGGTTGTGGGGTCCAGGGCATGAGTTGTTTCCTCAGCAGCCAGACATGCAGGAGAGGAGACACTCCTGAGTGTCCCTCTGTCCCTCCCTGGCCCTGCCTCCCTCCGCACAAATATCACGTTATTGCTCCATGTTTCCCACCTGCCCATGCTGCCCTTGTCCTTTCCCTTGGATTCTCTGGGCAGGGGGGGGTTCTGATGCAGTTCAGACACTGACCCTGCAGGTCCTGCCACGCAGACATGTCCTTGACAGTGAGGTGCCCAAGTACCCCTCTCACCTGTGGGGCTTTGGGCAATGCAGTGTGGGGGGCCAGGAATGAGCCAACTCTCTCGGCAGGACACCCCATCCTTAGGACATTCCACCATTTCCCTGAGGTGTCTGGCTGGGCTGCAAGCTGCCCTCCACAAGGACACAGCTCTCCCACTGCAGCTGCGTGTTATCTAGGTGCCTCAAGCAGAAGCCACATACATACTGAGGCCACACTGAGACATGCTGGTGGGAGGGTGGATGTGGGCAGCTGGAAGGAGACCAATGTGTTGCTGGCTAGAAGGGGAGGGCTGAGACCTGCCTCACATCCCCTCAGAAAGAGTGCTGATGGGCACTTTGCAAGTGCATTCCTCTGCTCTCCGCGGTGTTGTTTCTTTTTGGGGTAACACGAATGCAACTGTCCTCCACCTCCGAGGTGGGAGCACAGGGCATCTGGGAAGAAGGCAGATGGACAGGCCAGCTCTGCTCCCTCTGCGCTAAAGCCAGAGTGAATCATTTTGCCTCTCCAGAATCACAGCTGCTCCCTCTGAGTGCAGCAGCAATGCTGAGGATTTCTACCTCCAGGAATGCTCCTCAGGTGTGACAGGGTCAGCTAAAGGAAACAAAAGAAGCCTTAAAACTGTTAATGCACCCACATCATTTAGAAGTGGGAGTGTAGATGCTGAAAATGCCTTCAACATTATGTGTGGATGAAATCTGA
>NW_020450016.1:0-1220 GCF_003343035.1 Apteryx rowi
CAAGAGGAACAGAGCAGGTTTGGGGATGGTAACCGGCATCAGGCACAGCCCAGTGATCACCAGGCAAGACCGTAGGGCTCCAGCCAGCCCTGCTTGGCATGGGAGGYTGCACTAGAGACCTCCAGAGGTCCCTTCCCACCAAAACTCCTCTGCCACTCCATGAATGGAAAGACTGCGGGCACAGAGACAGCCTCTGCCTGTCCCRCRGGCTGCTCTGCTGGTGGGCGAGGGACAGAGCCCTTGGTCATGCCCACACTCCCTCGTCCTCCTCTGCCTCTGAGCAGGACATGGCCTGGGTCCAGATAGGGCCCAGCTCATGGCCCCAGCGCAGGCTGCTCCCTGCAAAGGGTGAAACCCCAACGTTCCCAGCACGGAGCCGACGCCAAAGCAGCATCCAGAGCCCAGCCAGCCCCAGAGCCATCAGCCCTCCCTGGCTCAGCCACAGGGCCCTGAGAAGTACTGCTCACCCTGCCCCCCTGCATTCCCCTTTCCCCTGTGGTCAGCAGAAGCTCTGCCTGGCCAATATTGGGACTGCGGACCCCGCAGGACTGGTGTCCAGAGGTGCCGGGGCACTGGGCAGCCCTGTAGGCGTGTGGGGTGTTCCCCGCTGTGCAGGCACAGACATGTGCGGGTGAGCTGTGCTGCCCCAAAGCAGGCAGGCAGTGTGGCCAGCAGCGTGGCATTGGGGGGCTGTTGGGGACTGCCAGCTCTCCCCCCACCAGGACCTCTATCAAGCACTTCGTGGAGGGGTCGGGAAGGAGAAGGCTCCCTTCCGGATGCTGCTGGCTGTCTGGTGAGAGCACAAGTGGGCTCTGCCAGATGGGGATGCCGGCAGGGCCTGGGACGCTCTGTTTCCACCCTGCCCCACTCCCAGAGTCCAATACTCTATGACCAGGGTCTCTTACTTTTCCCATGCAGAGAGGATGATATGCTTAATATCAAATGTACATATCTGAAGACATTTGACATTACATGTGATTTGAATTTAKCAGAATGATACAGCTATATACTGAAATCACAACACACGTCTAACTTAAACTTAGCAGAATATTGCAATTGCAATATACAGTTGAGACACAGTGCAAATGTGATTCCCATTACTGGTCCCTGTAACATGCTGTAAGCCATGGAGGCTCATGGGCATCTCCCAAACACAAGAGATGGACACAAACYGGGGGGGACATATCCATAGCTCCGCTCCATTCAGCCCCCAACCTGCC
>NW_020450017.1:0-1248 GCF_003343035.1 Apteryx rowi
TGAATTTCTCTGTCCCTTGTGCTBCCTCCTCCTGGGAAATGTTCCCTGAAGTAGACTGAAATAATCACCTATTGTCCTTTTCTAAAGAGTGCAGAGAGACTGATTCCAGCATTGCAGTTTATTTCATCAGAGGGTGCCTATCTATGAAAGGTGGAAGTGTCCCACTCTGGAAGCCCCGATTCCAATCTCTTGACTAGGCACGACACCTAGACAGGGACAAGAAGGGAGCTCATGGACACATGGTTCAGGTGATGATTCAGATGAGTCAGTCTCGGCATCTCATGTCTGCTTAGAAGTCCCTGGGCTGGAGTGGGATTCAGATCCCTCCCATGAACCCCACGAACACACAGGAGGTGGTATTCCCCTTGCCAAAACTGAAGTGAGCACAACATAGAGGTGTCTGCATGGGAGCTCCTTGTCTAAGCTCCCATTGTAATCACTGGAGATGGAGGATGAGAGTCAGATGCTCACACAAAAACACCTGGGGACACTTGAAGAGACAGAGGTGGTCCGAGGCATGTGACAGTGTCTGCTTGCTCTGAAGGAGCGACTGTGAGACCTGCATCCTCCTAGAGCATGACATGGGGGCCAGATGGGGAATTTCCTTGGCCATCTCAAAAACACTAGATGCCCACTACAACTAGACGAAGCCCCTCACTCACTATGAAGCTGGGACAGATGAAGATCCCAATGTTACAAACAGCTATAGTAGTTCAGTGCAGACACTTGATTTAATGACACACAAATAGGCTGGTAGGGCCATTTCAGATGCCTGGGGTGTCCAGCACAACCACATGTCTCTAGCAGATACAGCATGGGACCTAGAGGAAAACCATGCCCCTTTGGAGTGGTTGCTGGGCAAGTGCCCCAGGGCATCTTGCCTTTCCTACATGTGCCCAGACAAATGACAAATTGCCTTTAGGGAAAGTCCATCCTGTCTACATCCATGTGTGCTGCATAAATGGGAGGCACATCACACCAAGGCCTCCACTCTAGTCCCTGCACTCTCAAACCCTTCTAGCTCTCCTCCTCCTGAACCTCTTCTCACCCCACCACATGACATGAACAGGGACTAGGCTAATGATGACCTCAGGGTGGCTGGATCACAGGCTGCGCAGGCCCAGGGACTTCTTCAGTGCAACCTTGTCCTGCCTGGAGATTGATTCACTTCTTTCACAGGCTCCATGGTGCTACAAATCAGCTTAGGCAGCAATCCCCTCTCCTGCCATTTTGACACAGCTCATCTCT
>NW_020450018.1:0-1232 GCF_003343035.1 Apteryx rowi
CGTCACAGGGACAGGGCATGCTGCTATTTTCTCCCAAGGACAGCTGCAGGTGTGTGAAGCTGGGATATGCACCCAGGTCTGCACAGGGCTGTGATTCAGAGCAGTGTCCCTGCACCGCAGAGGAAGGTGCAAAGAAGGCTACTTGAAAGGGAAGGAGCTTCCCTCTAGGGCTTTCAGTTTCCTAATGTGGGCAGGGAGAACAAAGGAAAGAGTTTTGTGGTTTGGCAAGGACCTGTGACTCACTAACCTTCCCTCTCAGACATCAGTAGGTCTGTGAGAAAGCTCAGCAAACCCTTTCAACCCCACCTCCACCTAAAGCAGCCCCAGCATCACCTTTATGGACTTATCAGGGCTAATGTGACCTGCTCCTTTGGACCCGTGAGCACAGAGATGCCCCTGGACACTGCGCTGATCCGGGAGGTTTCTGTAGGGCAGAACTGTGCACACAGAGGGTGGGACAGGGTCTGTGAGCACTGACAGGGAAAAGATGTTGGGAGAGAGAAAGCTCCAGGCAGCAGGAACAGCTCCAGGCAGTAGAGATGGGCAGGGAGTGAGAGGGAACTGCCAACAGAATTGTCATGGGAGGATGGATTTGGGCAAGTCATGGTCAGTCCCTCTGATGCAGACACCTTCCTCTGAGCAAGCTCCCTGCATCTCCTCTCCCCTCCAGCAGAGCCTCTGCCCTGACAGCCATGGGGTGCAGGGCATGAGCTGCCTTCTCTGCAGCCAGCCCTCCGGCAGAGGAGAGGTGCCTGAAGAAGGGACTGAGAGTGACTGCCCTGCGATGTCACTGCCTGCGAGGTGGCATGCCTAGCTGGTAAGGTGAAGGCTTTGCTGAGTTCCCATCTGTCTCTCTCTTCTCACACAGCTGTCTCATTCCACCTCTGTGATATCTCAGAGACAAATGGGGAAGGTGCAGAGATGCTGAGAGTATGGAGATGCTGGTGGGAGGCTGTATGTGGGCAGCTGAAAAGAGCCCTGTGTGTCCTTGCCTAGAAAGGGAGTGTGGAGAGCTCCCTCAGGTGCCCAGAGAAAGGGTGAGAAGTTTGAAGCTGTGCACTTTGAAACTGGACTCGTCTGCTCTCAGCCGGGGCTGGTTTATTTTTAGGGTAACATCATCCTCTAGCTCAAAGAGGTGTGAGCACAGGACAGCTGAGAACAAGACTAAAAGATGAGATGTCCTCACTCTGCAACAAGGGACAGTGAATCCGTTCTTCTCAGGATTCAGTAGA
>NW_020450019.1:0-6851 GCF_003343035.1 Apteryx rowi
GGCACGGCACGGCATTGCACGGCCCTTACCTGCCCGACGTTGTTGCAGGCCCCCTTGTTGTTGGTGAGCTTCAGCTTGCCGAAGGAGACCTCCTGGCGCATCCAGTGGGCGCCCGTGTTGGGCGAGTCGGGGTGCAGGTAGAGGCGGTTCCCTGCGGCAGAGCACCCCGCGGTCGGCGCCAGGCTGTGCTCCTGCTGCATCACACCCGTCCCCGAGGTGGTGGGGGGGGACAGGCAGCCCACGGGGTCAGCTCAGGACGAGGGGGTGCCCCGGCCGGCGGGTGCCGGGAAGGGGCTGTACCTGGCATGTTGCCCTCGGCTTTGCCGCACTGCACCCACTTGCCGCCCTGGTAGCGCCAGTGGTGCTGGTCCACCAGCACGACGTCCACGCAGACGTTGTAGTGGGCCACAGGGTTGAGCCCTGAGAGGCTGAAGCTGAGGAACGGGAACATGCGCCTGGGGGGGGACGGACAGAGGTGCAGCGAGTGTCACCCATGGGGAAACTGAGGCAGAGCGAGCTCCAGCCCCTCCTGCTGCCCGTGAGGTGCTGACTGACCCTGGCAGCTGGGGGATGCTCCGCGGGGCCGATCCCCCCCCCCGGCATCTTCCTCCCCCTCCCCGAGCACCTTCCGCTTCGGAAACCAACACCGCTGCTATTTCGGGCTGAGCACCGGGCTGCGCCAAGGGCAGGAAGGGGACGGGACAGGACGGGGGGGGCACTGCGCAGCCCCGGGGCTGGAGCTGCCCCGCGCAGGCACCCGTGCGCTGGAGCAGGGGTGACCCCAAAGCCAGCCCTTGGGGTGGGACATCTGCCCCCAGCTCCTTCCCTCCTCCCTTTCCACCGCCAGCCCCAGTAGCCCCAGTTGGTCCCAGTTGCCAACTCAGGTTCACAGCTGGGAGAGCAGGACCTCGGGCCCCGGCCGGGGATGCCGATTCGGAGCATTCGCCCCCCCACATCAGCGCGGGTCATCGGCAATTCAAACTGGGTCATTTTGGCACCCGCCGGAGTCTCTGGCTTTTGGAGACAGAGGCTGGAAACCAGCCCCCCCCCCACGGGTGTCAGCACCCTCAAACGTCCCCCGTCTCCTGGTCCCGCCAACCCACGCAGCACCCGGTGCAGTGGCTCCCGCGCTGTCACCGGCGGGGAGCAGCACCGAACACCCCGGACGGATGGATGGACAGACACACACACGGACGGACACGCACCCCGGCAATGCCACATCCCAAACTGCTCCTCTAAGCTTTGCACGGGCGGGAAGCGAGCACGAAACACCGGGGCGACGGAAGGGGGGGGATTTGCCCTCTGCAGCAGCAGCCGCGGGTTGCAGCGCCCCGGTGGCAGAGCCCGCCCGGGGGCCCGGGGCGCCCTCGCCCCACCGAGCTGCTCCCGCCGGATCAGTGCCTTCCCACTGCGGCTCCGGGCGAGGCCATGGTTTTACGCCTGCCCCGGGGCCAATCCCCCCTTCACCTTCCCAAAGCAGGGACCAGGCACGGCCCCAAGCCCCGGGCAGGGGCCAGTCCTGCTCTGCCCAGCTCTGGGGCTCAGCACCCTTTAAACGCTACGGGGGAACGTGAGCATCCTCCCTGCTCCCCGTTACTTTTCCGAGGACAAGGAGCTGCAAAGGGAGAGAAGCAAGGACTAACTCCCGCTGCACCCACGGCAGGAGAGGGAAACTGAGGCAGGGAGGGAAGCACAGAGCACGGGCAGACCACCCCGGCGTCCCGGCACGGCCCCCTCACCGAAACCCGAAACAGAGCCAGTCCCTGCTCCAGGCTTTGGAATACAGCTCAGGAGTCCTGCAGGGACCCCCGGCGCCAGCATCAGCCCTTCCAGCGCTAACCACGAGGCCGCACACCGGGAAGGGGCTTTGCTTTGCAAATCCAGCCCCGCRCAGAGACCTGAAGCGCTGGGGGATGGGAGGGCTCCCAGGAGYGGGTCCTTCCCGTCCCCCAGCCTGGGGGGGCACCAGCGCCCCGGCGCTGCTGGACGTCCGCAGGGTCCCCGGGGCGTCGCGGTGCTGCCAGCGGGAGGCAGGCAGCCTGGCGGCAGGAAGCCGGGGCCGCTCGTGCCGGGGAAGGCGGCATTTAAAGACGAGCGGAAAGAACGTGTTCAGCCAGAGCCGGGTGCTGGTGACTCAAAATTGCCCTCGCGCAAGAGCGAGGCAGAGAAAAAGAAAGCAGAGGCCGGGACGAGGAGCATGTGCTCCACGTCACGCTCGAACATCCATGGTGAGCATCCCGGAGAAAGGGATGCAGGCATCCGGGAACGGCCGAGCCCTCGCGCCCCCGGCCACTCGTGAGCCGAAAGTGTGTGGCCTCAGGCTCCGGCAGGTGCTGCGGGGTGCCCGTGTCGGGAGCCCTTGGCGTGGGGACCCCGCAGCCTGGGAYGCCTACCTGCTCCTGCTCCCTGGGGGCTGAGATTTCACCGAAGGCAAGCGAGAAAGCAGTGGCCTCTTTTGAGGGAAGGTGGTTCCTGCCGCCGATAAAGATTCCAGCCGCATCAAAGGGCCGCGCTGAAGTGACCTGCGTTACCTCGGAGGCCGCCGCCGCCGCCAGCAAACACCCGATGGGGAAAAGCCCTCCGCAGCGGCCGACCCTCGGCCCCCCGCGCCCCCCCAGAGCCACCGCGGCTGGACGGCGGTGCAAACCCTCGCCCGTCCCGCTGCCGAAGGCGCTCGGAGCCGAGCCGGGTATCGCGCCGAGCCGAGAGCGGGGAGGAAGGGAGCAGCAGCTCCCTGCAGCGTTCCCGCTTTGCTCCGCTTCCCCGGCGGCTCCGGCTCCCGGGGACTCACGCTGGCTGAGAGGGAGGATTAAAAAAAAATAAAATAAAAAGAGAGGTTTATATTTTAAATGCTGACACTGTGCAAACCACAGGGCTCAGCCGGGGCACTCGAGGGTGGAGGCAAGGCCCGAAACCACGCACACCTCGCAGTTATTTTTAAATCCGTTGGTGCTCGCGCTCCCGGGGCCGTTTCTCAGGCGGGACGCAACCCCGGGCTCGGCCCCCTGCTCTGGAAGGTGCCGTGTCGGGGTGTGGGGGGGCCCCCGGCCCCCTGCCCTGCCGGTGAGCTCAGCCCCRCGCGCGCCCCAAAAGCTGGCGGGCAGCTCTGCTTTCTCCCCATTTGCATTTTCATTTCTCGGCTCCTCGGAAGAGGCTCCCAGGCAGCTGGGACATGGGGTCTGGGGCAAATCTGGGCAGATTTGGGGGCCAGCCAGGGAGGGGAGGCAGCGCAGGCGAGCCCAGCTCAGACACCCGCCTGCAAAGCCTGCGTGGGGCAGGGAGCTGTGTGCCGGCGGCACCCCCCGCGCCGAGCCCGGCTCCCCCAGGCAGCGTGCYGGGGGGCTGCCGGCTTCCTGAGCCGCCCCGTCTCCCCCCGCCAGCCCGGCACGCCCCAGCCCCAGCAGCCGCAAGAACCACGGCCGCGTAGGAGATCGGCGCAGCCACCTGCCCCCCGCCCCCGCGGCACGGCTGCGCGGCACCGCCGCGGCCTCCGGCTCTGCYGGGAGGGGAGCAGCGGCGGCGCTGGGGATGGCGTCCCGCCGAGCCGGGCAGCAGGCGCCCGCCCGGCCCTTCCGCCGCGGGAATGCCGGCCCGTGCAAACCAGCCCCCGAAGGTAAAAGCAACCTGTGCATCCCCCAAATGCAAAACCAAACCCGTTTCCCCCAAATGCAACGGCACTTCCTCCCGAAAGGCAAAACCAACTCTTATGTCCCCCGAATGCAAAGCCAACCCGTGTTCCCCTCAAATACAAAGCCAAACCCTGCGTCCCCCCAATGCACAGCCAAAGCCAGCCCCTGCGTCCCCCCAAAGGCAAAGCCGAAGCCAGCCCCTGCTTCGCAGCACAACGCAGGAATTCCCCAGGCCCTTCGCCCCCGACCGCCCGCGCATGACGGTGAGTCCTCGGGGGGTTTCCGCAGAAATCCTGCCCC
The DNA here is from genome assembly GCF_003343035.1 of Apteryx rowi. Taxonomy (NCBI): domain Eukaryota; kingdom Metazoa; phylum Chordata; class Aves; order Apterygiformes; family Apterygidae; genus Apteryx; species Apteryx rowi. The sequence continues at coordinate 3,930 of NW_020450019.1, forward strand.
AGCGGGGCAAGCGGAGCCTCGAAGGCTGCGGCGGGGCGGAGGAAGCATGGGGGGCCTGGGCGAGAAACCGGGAGGAAACTTTTTTAGCCCTGGGAGGAGCGGGCGAGGGAGGGCGTGGGCGTCGGGGACGGCGGCTGGGGGATGCGTGGGTCGGAGCCGAGGGGGAGAGGGAAGGAGCAGGGCAGGGAACGCCTCGGTGCGGGGGGCCGAGGGGGTCACGGTGGGAAGAGGCAACCCCCCCCCGCCAGGACCCGCAGCATCGCCTCCCTGCCGCAAAGCTGGCTTTGCCCCTGGAGCCGTCTCCGTGCTTTCAGCACCCCCGTCTAGCCCCAGCCCTCGCTGCCACCACGGCCCCGGCCAGGCCGCCCCGCGCCCCGGCCCTGCCGCAGCAACCCCCAAATCCCCGGCGCGGGACTTCCCAGCCCCACGGCGCACCCCGGGCGAGGGCACAGCACCCGCTCCCCAGCCCCGCCACGCGCGCGGGCCGGGCCAGCCTCTCCCCGAGCCCTCGTTCGGGGTTTTTCCTGTGTCTCAGCGGTGCCACAGCCAGGCCCTGTGCAGAGGTTTTTGCAAGCAGCAGCTCGGGGTCTGGGGAAACGGATGTTTTGTGGCTCCGAGTTTGACGCCTCCTCGGGGCTGGGTTCGCTCCAAGCCCCCCACAAGCCTCCCGCGGCGCAGAGTCTCCTACCCCCACTCTGAGCCCCTCCGCAGAGCCCCGGCTGTGCCGTCGCCCGGGGACGGAGCTGCAAAAACACCCTGAATTCGCCCCGTTTCAGGCTGGGAGCTGGTGGCAGAGCCCAGACGTGCTTCGGGGCAGAGAGGAGGGATTTCACCAGACCCCCCCAGTCCCCCCGTCCCCCAGCCCCAAGCCGCCCCAACACAGCCGGAGATGGGCATTGCCCCACTGAACCGCTGCCCACCGCTGGGGAAGGCGGGAGGGAAACGACAGGGCGAATTTCAGCTGGTTTCTGCGCAAACTGAGCGACGGCAACACAAAGCACGCGAGAAACAACCATTTTGGGTGCCGAACGCTCCTGGTACCCCTTCCACCAAGCCCGCGGCACCGGCCCCGCTCAGCCCGGCCGTGGGGCCTGGGGTGGCACACGGCCCCCTGTGTGTGGACATTTCCCCCGTCCTTGACAGTGATGGCTTGCTACTGAAGGGCCCCGAGTCCGGCAGCGGTGGGGAGCCGCCGGCAGAGCCGTCCTGGGAACGTAACGCGGCAAACGAACCGGCCCTAACGCATTTAGACTTCCAACACATTAAGCAGGTTGGTTTCAGCATCAAAGTGACACCGTCTGTCTCGGCCGAGGAAGGCAAGAGGGAAGGATGGAGGGGGAGAAGGGAGAGGAGCGCAGCCAGCAGCCCCCCCCCCCGAGCCACCTCGCTCTCCTGCGCATCGGCCCCAAGAGTGCCGCAGGCGTGGGAAAAGCTGCTGAGAGCAGAAAGAGCCCCTGGAGCAGTGGGATGGGGGGAGGGGGGGAAAATCACTCGGGCAAGATGAGAGCAGGGGTGATTTTTGCCAGCTGGAGGACGCAAGCTGAGCCCAGCGCTTGCAGCACACTGGGGTGTGCGGGAAGGGCCTCCCCGGACTCCAGCCCCGGGACCGGCTCCCCCTGCCCCACGTCACCCCGGGGGCCCGAGGCCGAAGGAACGGCGCCGGCATTTCGGGCACCCAGTGTTTCAGTGGTCCCTTGTGCTCCAAGTTGGGGGAACTCCACAAATTCCCACAGGTTGTTATTACACCCGATCCCTGGCCCCGTCCCGCTCTGGGGAGGTTAATGCAGCAAGGCTGGGAGCTGCAGACCTGGTTTTCGGGTGTGCTAAGCCCCAGCCGGCGGTGACCCCGCGCGCGCCCCACCGGGGACCAGCCTGTTTACGGACCCTGGCACACGTTCAGTTCCCTTCTCTGGTTCGGGGAACTCGCAGCCCACGAGAAGCCGGGGAAGGAGACGGCACAGAGGGGACCAGCAGGTGCCTGGCCTGGGGTGTCACCGCCAGCCGTTTTGGCACCTGAGCGCTTGCCGAAATGTCCCCTGCCAGCTGCACACAGGGGACACCAGACCTCTGCCTGCCTCGGCTCAGCGCCAGCGGCGCCTGAGCAGCCAGGCTGTGATTCGGGGGAGGTTGTGGGGTGGGAGATCTCCCTCCCGGGCCCCAGCTCTGGGCTCTCACTACTTGTTGCTGCGCCGAGCTGTGGATCCGGCCCGTGGGTTGAGGCCGGATAAAAGCTGCCTCCGGGCCGCCCTATGCGAGCACGATATCCGAAAGAGCCTCCCGGCATGAGAAAACCCCACCAGCATCCGCGTCCCAGCGAGTGACTGGGGTCCCCCAAATCCTGCCGGGACCCGGGGGGGGTCCCGACCGCGACATACAGCAGGGACAGCCCCGTCCCGAGAGCCCCGGACACGTCCCCCAGCACCTGCCCTGGACGCGGACTCCCTGTGCCCCTTTCTCCTCGCATCAAGCCTCAACTCCCCCGGGAAGGCAGCTGCGCTCCCCCACCCGCGTCTCCCTTGCGCAGCAGAGGGATCCCCCCCCCTCCGCCACGCGCACACGGGGATCCCCAGCGCTGCCCCCTCGCACGGATCCCCCGCGACCCCCAGCCTTTTTTTGGGGGGGGAGGGGGGGGTCTAGGCAGGACCGGCCCCCAAAGCTCCCTTGGGCACAGCGGCGCCTCGGTCCCCCCGGCCGGCCGAGCCGGTACCGCCTTTCCCCGGTGCCCCCGGCGCCCGCGGCCCCCGCGGCCCCCCGGCTCACCTGCCCTGCTTGGTGATGATCATCTCGGTCTGGTGCTTGTGGAACTTGGCCCAGAGCGGGTAGTTGTTGAGCATCACCTGCACCTTCCCGGCCGCCCGGTAGCCGGGCAGGGCGCAGAGCGGCCCGGCGCGGGGGCACAGCGGCGGCGCGCCGGGGGCGTAG
>NW_020450019.1:7876-17731 GCF_003343035.1 Apteryx rowi
GACACAGGAGGGGACAGAGTTTGCATGCACTGCAATAACCGGGAGGGGGGACAGAGCGGGGACCCCGCTCCTGACCGTATTTCGGGGCAATGGGGTAGCACTGAGCGCTGGGGTCCACTTAAAGCCCCCCCTCCCGCTTCCTCCCAGGCCCCTCAATTAATCCATTCATTAGCCACCTCATCCGGGAGTGCCCGTGGGTGCTGGCTGGGCCCCGCGCACACAGCTAGCCCCCAGGCCCGCTTCCTCGCCCCGGCGCGGGGGCAAGCAAGGGCAGCCAATGGACCCAGAAAGGGGGAGAATGTGGCCTTCACCCAAACTCAGTCGCCCCTGCCTCTGTGCAGGTTTTGGGGTGCGCCCGAGGCCTCCTGCGCAGCCACGTGCCAGTTATTTTGGGGTCTCCATGCACGCCCCCGGCACTGCAGCAGATGCGCTGGGGGCCCTGCTGCCCTGCACCCACSTGGCCCCCACGCGTTTCCCGCGGCCAGGCTGCACCACGGCTCCATCCCACCAGCCATAACCACCCAGGGGTCACCGGCCCTGTCAGCGTGTGGGCAAAGTGCCCAGGGCATAGAGAGAGGTAAAACTGAGAAGCATTTGCCCTCGCCATGGTGTTTGTAACCACCACAAGATGGAAATGCAGAGACTGGAGCTTCCCGGTGGCCTTTTGAGCAAGTTGATGGCTTTATTTTGGAGATTAGCAGAAGAAAGAGGGAAAGGACCAACCCCATCACTTGTCAATGAAGGAGAAACGTCTGCGACTCGGCCTGGGGCGTGCGGGACCTGGGCCATCCTTTAGGCTGTGTGGCCATGCCGGGAGAAAGGCAGGATCTCTCCAGGCTCCCTCCTGCCCCGTGTGGGAACGGGGGCTCTTCCCAGGGAAGAGGCCTGGGTTCGGGGTGGTTTCAGCTCCCTGGGAGGCTCGGCATGCCTGGAGCCCCTCTGGGTCCTAACCCCGGCGCCGTGCCCACCCCATCCTAACCCCCCTGGGCACCTATCCCTGCCTGCTCCCATGTCCCTTCCAGAGCCCGCCCCCAAGGCCAGGTCTTTCCGGCACCTGCCCTTGACCTGGCTGTGCCCAGGGAAGTCCCTGTGTCCCCTAGAGCCATCACGAAGGCGTTTTGCTCCAGAGAGGCTGCTTCCCTTGGCAGCATCCCAAATCAGCGCTTGTCAATACTTTCCATTCCCTGTGGGACACCGGCTGCAGGAGGGCGGCTGGGTATTCAGCTCCTTCCTCATTGCTGCATCGTGAGCTACCTCACAGCACACCCGAAAGGGCCCGAAAGGAAGAAAAAGGACCCGGGGGGGGGGGGGACATGTGGGTCTCTACCAAACCTGTTGGCCTCTAAATCCCCTGGGCTCCGTGGCCCTGGGTTTGCAGGTGCCACCTGGCCCAGGGGAGAGGGACCAGGTGGGGACAGGGATGGAGCTGCTGCCCCTCGGAGGGGGCTGCACCCAGGGCCTCGGAGGGGTCGGGTTTGTGGGGCCGGAGGAAATGGGGAGTTAAGGATGTGCAGGATGGGGGCAGCGGGCCGGGCCGGTGGGGGGCAGATGGACGGGATCCCGGTGTCCTGGCGGTGAGTCACCTCCGGCCGCTGGACCCAGCGGTCTCTATAGGGCGTTGTGTATTGGCCCATCAGACACAGCTTAACAGCCATCGGGCAGGCTTTTCACCAGCCTAATTGTTTAGAGGGGTCCCCAGGCTTCAATCTCTATGCAAAGCCTCCCTGCTGTCCCCCCCCTGCCCTTTCCGGCTCCTCCCAGCTCCGTAATCCCCTGGGAATTAGGAGGGGGAGAGGGCTGAGGATGGGGCATTGCAGCAGCTGTTGGGTCGGGGGATTTTGCAGGGAGTAGCCCCCGCCCTGTGCTCAGCCCTGGCCTGGTGTGCACACATGCACACGCATGCTCATGCATGCACACGCATACACACATGCACATGCATGCACACACACGCACATACATACACACACATGCACACACCCGAGACATGCATGGCTGCACCGGGCACCCAGGTGCTGCCGGGGTGCAGCCAAGTCCCTTCCCTGAACCCGCAGCCAGAAATCACCTCACAAAGTTTCCAACAGTGAAAAAGAAGGAAAAAAACAGAATTTTCCAGAAATTTTTTCTAGGAGGAGAAATAAAGGCCAGAGGGGCAAAGGCGGGGGGGGGGGGGAGCGACTCATTAAAAGGAGAGAAGAAAGTGCTGCAGCACATGTGTTCCTTGACGTCACGACGTGCTAATTCATTCCTGTTTTACCATCGCCGCCGAGGATAAATTCACAGGCACACCCCCCCGCTGCGAGATCAGCCATCGCGGCCGCYGGAGAGACGCTTCCCGGGCTCACGAGCTTCCCCGCTGAGCCTGTGTCCGGGCAGGCGCTTGGGCCAGGGATGCAATGCCACTGCCACCGTCCCGTGTGCCCCAGGCCCCAGGGTCGCAGCCCTGCATGGTGCCCGGAGCGCAGTCCAGCAGGGTGGAGGTGGCTCTGTCCCCGGGGATGTCATGTCCTCCCTGTGCCTTGAGTCCCCCCGGGGGGTAAAACGACACCAGGGCCGCTGCCCTCCCTGGGAGGTGCAGCAGGACTCCAGGGTGACGGTTGTCACCGTGGTCACAAGTGTCCCTGCCAAGGAAGGGCTTGCTCAGGACCGGGAAGGGGAGGAGAGCCGGGAGCCAGCGGTTGCCCATCCCAACCATCACCCCACGCAGCCTCCAATGGCCCTGGGGACAGGGGATGCCCACGAGCATCTTTAGTGCCGTGATTTTGGCTTGGTCCCCTCCGGTGTGGGGTCCCTTGGGATGGGACCATCTCTGTGCCAGGCCTGTGCTCAGCCCAGCAAGGTGGGGGTGAGCAGCCCCAAAACAGCACTTTTTGGGGCTCCCAGGCCTTCCTGGCGATGGGTTTTCAGGGATTTTGAGTCCAAACCTGCCTGGGAACGGCTCAGTGCCAGATTTGCTACCAGCCCCGCTGGGCTCTGCAGCAGCAAAGCTGCCCAGGACAGTCCTCGTCTCCAAGGACCTGCCTAGAGGACAGGAGACCTGGTATCTCCTTCAGGTCCACCCTGCCCCGTGCCTCAGTTCCCCCCTCTTGCTCCCCTTCGGGGTGTGCAGGTGGCTGGTGCAAGGCGGCAGGCACCCGGGGGGGGGGATGGAGGGAGAGGGAGCGGGAAAGCCCGGGCCGCGGGCGCTGGCGGGGGTGGGCTGTGCCCCGAGTGCCCGGTCCCTCTTTGACGCCCGCCTGGTTTCCTGTGCTCACCRAAACGCCAGCGCCCGCGGAGGGCCGCCCCGGGGGAGGAAACGGCTCATGCTGCAGGATATGCCTTGTGGGCTCAGGCCGCGCGCGCTCGCTGCATCTCACACCCTGCCCAGCACCCCGCAGCCGCGGGGCCTCGGCCGGACCCGGCGGGGGCTGGAGCTTCGCTTCCGAGACTGGCCACAGCATCAGCCCTGCTGTCCCGAGGAGGCTGCCGGGTCTTTAACCTTCCCTTTTCCTGCTGGGCTGCGGGCACCGGGCAGGGCTGCAGATCCCCACGCCTGGCTGTCCCCAAGGTGTGCCGTCTCCAAGCCCTGCTGTCCCCAAATCCTGCTGTCCCCACGTCCTGCCATCCAGGCCAGCACCCAGGTGGATGCTGCTCCTACGAGGCTGCTGAGGGGATTCACTTTTCCAGCAGGAATTTGCCCGCTGGGGACGGAGGGGAAACTTGGGGGTTATTTTCTTAGTAAATCACATTGTTCCTGTTTTCATTATTGAAATGAGCTTGAACGCGCAGGGCACCCACGGGGCTAAATTTGGTCTCAGGGAAAAAACAAAAATCCTCCCCCCACCCCGGAGGAATTTGCATCTCGCTGCTGCTCGAGGGCAGCACGTTACTGAGAAGTTCATGGAGGCATGAATGCAAACCGCAGCCCGGCGAGGCCCGGCCGGCCACCTGCCAGCTGCCCGAAGCGGCCGCCGCCGCGGCACGGGCGCAGGGACCCCACCGTGCCCCCCGCGCCCGGCCGTGCCCTCCGGCGGAGCAGCACCCGGAGGCCCTGGCTCCGCGGGTGCAAAGCGGATGCGCTCCCGCGAGGCAGCACCCAGCGGGTACTTTGAAGTCAAGGGGCTGGAGCACGCCGGGGCGTGAAGAGCTCTGGGCGGCCCCCGGACCAGCTCCGCGGTGGCGGGGAAACRCAGAGCCCTGCGAAGCCCTGGATCCGTGCGCGGATGCTGTGCGCTCCGTGCGGCGCGGGGCTGCACCGTGGTGCCCGGGGAGCAGCCGGCCCCGTGGCAGCGGCAGGCTCTGCAGCGTCCCCCGAGCCACGTCGGGCAGGGGAAACCGAGTCGCGGAGCGGTGACGTGCCCCGGGCTGCTGGAGGAAGGGGCAGAGGGCCCGGGGTGCCCGCGGGGGCCGCTCAGCCCCGGCCTCGGGGCTTTCGGCTGCCTCCTCCGCGGCCTCCGCCCTGCACCTCCGCGCCGCCATCCCTCCTCCTTCCTGTCCCAAACCGCGCGGCAGCACCGCTCGAGCCGCTGCCGTGCTCCACCCCGGCCGCAGCTGCGTTTCGGCGGCCCCCGCGAGAGGCAGAGCCCTGCCGGGGGCATTTTGGGGTATGGGCGGGACGGAGCGGGGCGGCCATGAGTCCGTCCTGCTCTAGGGCTTCCCCGGAGCCCCTTGGAAACCACCTCACCCCCTYGGAGGGACAAATCCTGACCGGCGCTGGAAGGATGCTCCGGCTGGTGGTCCTTGCTGCTGGGGCAGGAGCTCAGCCCCGGCCGCCCTGGGCTGCAAAGGGAAACTGAGGCAGGGGGGCACTGGCGGGCGCGGGGTGGGGAGAAGCCTGGTGCTGTGTGTGTGTGGGGGGGGGGTCTCTGCACCCGTGCCGTGATCCCAAACCCCACGGGTGTGCGGCTGCACACACACGTGTGCATGCACACCCTGGCACGCACGTGTCCCCGGCACCGCCGTGGTGCTGGCTGCGCCCCGCGCCAGCCATTCGGACGCTGATCCTGGATTATAAATCCGTGCCGTCCGGGRGGGGCTGTGTGCCCGCCAGCGCCGGTGCGGGGCCGGGCCGCCGGCGGCTCCTTAATCTCGGGGAAGGAAGCGGGCTCCGGTTACCCGCTGCCCTCGGTGTAAGCRGAGAGGCACAGGAAGAAAAGTCATTAGCATGGCTTCACGCCGGTGCCATCCAAAAGCGGCGGGGCGCTTGGCGCCTCGCCGTTAACCCCCGCGCGTCTCCCGGACGGCATTGCGGGCACGATGCCCGGTGGTGGCAGGCGTGGGGCCGTCCCGTCCTCGCCGCCCGCCCCGGCTCAGTGCTCTGTCCTCCCGAGAGCGGCCGCGGGAGCCCCCGGGACGCCCCAGCCCGGGGTCACCTTTGTGCAGAGGCGGCTCGAAGGAGGGTGGCTCCGGGGCGGCGGGTGTTTGCCCTGCGTGATGCCCTGGTGCTCAGAGCCACCAGACCCTCCTCCGTGCTGCTCCCTGGGACCGCGGGAATTGCTGGGTGGGAGACGGCGGCGTCCCTCACCTGTGCATGGGGCAGCTGCAGGGCATCGCCCCCGGTTCTGCCCCCCGGGCTGAGCTGCTGGAGCGCGGGGAGCAGGGACGTGTCTGGGAGCACGGGGGCTGCTGTGGGTGTGCAAGGAGGGTGCAGCATGCATGCATGAGTGTGCAAGGGAGCTGCTCAGAGTGAGGGTGTGCAAGGGGGCTGCAGTGTGCATGCACGGGTGTGCAAGGGAGCCGCTTAGAGTTCATGCTTGCAAACAGGCTGGGATGTGTGTGTGTGCACAAGTGTGCATGCTTGCAAACAGGCTGGGATGTGTGTGTGTGCACAAGTGTGCAAAGGCACCGGCGTGTGAATGCATGGATATGCAAGGAGGCAGGTGTGTGTGTGCGTGTGTAAGGGAGCTGCTGTGTGCATGCACGGGTGTGCAAGGCTGCTGGTGCAGTCACACGTCCGCGCGCACGAGGGGGCCGGGTGCGCATGCACAAGCATGCCAGGAGGCGGGGGGCGCGCGGGCCCRCGGGGCCGGGGGGAGTCCGTTTCACGCCCCAGCCGCCTCTCCCTGACCTCTCGTCCGATCCCTGTAYGCCGCGATTTGCTTCAGAGGGAAGCAGATTTCCTGTGAAAAGCCGCGTCTCCCTCCGGAGCGCTCGCGGCCCTCTGCAGCCCCTGTCCGCCCGGCTTAGCGTAAGYGCGCGGCGCCGGGGCCCGGGGTGCCAGCCCGCCGGCCCCGCGCCTCCCCGCGCACCGTGCCGGGCGCCGGCTGACCGCGCAGGGGGGCCGCCGAGCACGACGTGCGCGACAGCTTCTGACAACGTGCGGGGTCAGGGTGCCCGGCGGAGCTGGCAGCGGCATCGGCCCCCCCCCGTGCGCACACGCGTGTGCGGGAGCGCGGGCGCCGGCAGGGCAGGGGCCAGCACCGGGACTGGGGACCGACCTCCCCGGCTGCGTCCAGCAGGACCCAGGGTGGTGGTGGTGGAGGGGAACGGGAAGGCGGCAGGGCGCTGAGAGCCCCCCCGGTAAATAATCCGGGTGGCAAATACCTGCTGCGGCCGCGGAGGTTTGCTGCAGCCCCGCGGGAGGTGGGCGAGAGGACGGGGACGTGGCAGGTTCCCGGCATCCCTGAGATGGGGTTTGGGCTGCTCCGGCCCTGGAGAAGATATCGCAGGGTCTGATCCTGCCCTGGGGGGTCCCATCCTGCCCCAGAGGGTCCCATCCTGCCCCAAAGGGTCTGACCCTGCCCTGGAGGGGGGTCCCGTCCTGCCCCACTGGGTCCCATCCTGTCCCAAAGGGTCTGATCCTGCCCTGGGGGGATCCCATCCTGCCCCAGAGGCTGGTGCGGGATGCAGGAGGCAGCCGGAGCCAGGGCAGCTGGGGGGGGGGGATTTGCAGCATGCCAAACGGAGGAGCCGGGAGTTAAAAATAACGCGCACGGCCCTGCCAAACGGAAGTGGAGGTGTCAGCGCCGGCTGCTCCGGGAACAGGGCCGGGAGCAGCGCTCGGGTGTCCCRGCCTCCGCCGGGGAGCCCTCCCGCGCAGCACCTGGGCCCCACAGGAAAGGGCTGGGATAGCAGCRCCGGACAGCTGGGTCTCCCCACGGAGCCGGCAGCGCAGCTTGCAATGGGGGAAAAAAACTCAAATAATAGGAAACTTCCCCGGAGGAGCATCACTGCACCCCACTGCCCCGGCAAGGGCACCGGCCTCTGCCGAGGGAGGGGAGGAACGTAAAACTGGGCAAAAAGGGAGCCCCAAATACCCCCTCCGCGCACACCCGCGCGCCCGCAGCCGGCCCAGCGCACCCCGGGAGACTCGGCCGGCGAGCGCGCCGCGGCCGCCGCTAAATAAATAAGCGGCGCGAGGCCCCGGCCCCGCGAGCCGCCCCGGCTCCTGCGCGGCAGAAAAGGCCTTTTGGAAATGCAAAGTGACAAATGATGCCTCGCGTGCATTAATTGATGTGACGCGGGGCTGACACCGCAGCCCCACCAGGGGCCGGCGCGCGGGAAGAAAATCCAATCAAATGTTAAAAATAGGTCAGAGGGAAGGAGAGAAAGCCGTTTTAATTTCAGCAGCTAGTTAAAAGAACCCGCCCGCGGCTACAGACTGCTTAGCGCAAGCCCAGGCAGTGACATGGGAGCCGAAAAGGAGTGAGGGGCACGAGACGGCGGGTGCGTGGGGCACCCYGGTGGGCCCCTCTGCCCGGGCAGACGGGGGACCCCTGCCCCAAATCCCAGCCTGGCCAAAAGCAGGTCCCCAAATGGCTCTTTGGGACCTGCTCCTGGGGTAAAGGGGTGCATTTTGGGGTCACCCACTGCCTGCCAGCGTGGTTGCCCGTGCCCAGGCTCCCCGAGCCACGCTCCAAACTGCCCAGGGTTGGCCTCGAACCGGCAACCTTCCCTCCAGCAGGGCCAGACTTCCCCAAAAAGCCACTTTCCTGGGAGGTTTTGCCAGCCCCGAACAACCCTGTGGATGCTGGAGGGCTTCCGGCGCTTTTGCACGGGGAGAAGAGGGATTTCTGCAGCCCCRGGCAGGGCTGGTTTGATGGCAGGTTGGCTCTGAGCCGGGCGYAGCATCCCAGCGGTCACGGGGAGTTCAGGCCAGCAGCGCCACGCGGATGCCGACGGCCCCGCGCTGTATTTAGAGCCCGGGATGGGACCGCCAGGTTGTCCCCAAGAGGCACCAGGGGACACGTCTGCCCCTGCCACCTCCCTGCACGGGTCACCCTTGCTGCTGGGCGCCGGCGAGGGCAGGGAGCAGCATCGCCCCTGAATCCCAGCCGGCTGCTCCGCTTGCCCTGGCTGCGATCCGGGCACGGCGGCAGGCGGGTGGGCGTCTGGCAGGACCGGCACGTCGTGGGTGGGCGCAAGCTTGTTGTTCTCCGATAGACCAAAAAAAACCCCCCCCCCCCGACGCTCGATACGGGCGACCCCGAATTTAACCCCACTTATGGCGTCAGAGATGCGGCCCCAGACGCCRATCGGTTGTGACAGCAGAGCGCTAACCCCCCCGGCAGGCGCTGGCCGCGGCGGGGGGCACCAGGCCCTGCRTGTGCCCGTGTCACCGCGTGCTGGCTCCCGTCTCCTCCCCGCAGCGCCGGCGCCGTCCCTGCAGCCTGCCGGTCCCCGGGGCTCCCAGCGGCACTTGTCTCTCCGCAGCATCCGTGCGCCRGCGCTGGGCACATGGCAGCCGGGGCCGGCCAATATCCCCCCCGCACCGTAATTCGGGGTCGCTGCCCTCCTCATCCTCGCGTTAGCATCCCGTGATGCCTGGATGCGGAGGAGCGGCGCGCGGCCAGCGTCGCTCCCACCAGGCTGGGTGCTCCCAGATGYGCTGGGGTTCGCCACGATGCCCCCGAGGCCTCTGGCACCCTGCAACCACGCYGGGGCCGGGGGGGACGTAAAAGCTCCCGCATCGGTCCCCAACCAGGCCCCGCTGCTGGTGCCGGGCGGGAAAGAGCGGTGCCCAAGCAGCGGCGCCGCGGCACCCGGGGAAAACGTGAGCAAAAGCCTCTTTCTCTCTCCAGGAAGAACATCTGCGAGAGGTCGGGCAGCTGCCGGCGCACGTGCGGGCCGGGGGCGCTGCGGCGAAGCGAGCGGCCCCCGGCTCCCCACCAGCCGCCGGAGGCCGAAGCCGTGGCAGCTCCAGGCACGGGGCGGGAATGCGGGACGCCGCACCGCCGGGAGCACTGGTCCCGCTGCCCGCGGGGCGTTTTCCCGCAGCATGGACGGAGGTGAGCAAAGCCCCCGGCCGCGGTGCCTTCCCCCTCGGCCCCTCCATTTCTTATAAATGCCGCCGCCGGTGCTCCCCCGTGACACAGCAGCTCTGGGGCTTGTGGTTAAACCCCAGGGCTCCGGCTTTGACTCACACCGGATCCGTGGCAGAGAGGGGCCTTTCGGCGCCCACGGCTGGAAAGAAACGTTCACCCGGGCAGCAGCGCCGGGCGCTTCCTCGCAGCGCGCCCCGCGCCGTTTCCTATAAAGGGGCCGTTTCTCCGAAAGACGGGGTCCCCCCGGCGCGGCAGGTGCYGGGTTCGAAGGGCGGCTGCAGCCCCGGGCGGGCGGCCGAGCCGAGCCGGGGCGCCGGGGTCCGGGACAGCCCCGGACGGGGGACCCCGGGCTCCCCGCGCCGCGGTGCACGGTGCTGTACAAACTGCCCCAGGGGTCGGTCCCTCGGCTGGGGCGCCCGGCTCCGCGCCCGCCGCAGGAGCAGGGACAGCCCCGCGCCGGCTGCGTGGCACAGACGACCTGAGGGGGCTTTTCAGCCGTGCCGCAGCCCATCCATCCCCCGCGTGGGGGCTTTTGAATCCCATTTTGGCCCTTTGAAGTGGCCGAGGTCACTGAGGCCTCGCAGCACCACGGGTTTCATCAATGTGGGTGGCCAGG
>NW_020450019.1:18581-21755 GCF_003343035.1 Apteryx rowi
CACCATCCCGACGCCCGCGGGAACCTGCCGGCTCGTCCCACCCTGCCGGCAGGTCTCTGCAGCCCGGGAGCGGGATGCGGCGCCCGCGGCGGGGAGAGCCGCTCCCGGACACCCCCGTCCTCTCCCTGCCTGGGGAGCAGGTGCATTGCCCCCCCCCCCAGGGCTTTGGGGGTGGCTCTGCAGCAGAGGCACCCGAGGGCAGCGCGGGGACAGGGGGCGGCAGCTCCCAGCGCCCCGAAACGCTGCTCCCCGGAGCACAGAAGCAGCGGGAGCCCGGCGGAGCAAAGGGCCGTGCCGGGCTCCCGACCGGCTCCGGGGGCTGCCGAGCCCGGGGGGGCTGCCGGGCGCAGGCGGTTCRGCCGGGCCGGGCTGAGCCGCGCGGGTGCCTCGCATGAAAGCCCTGCAGCGCCGGAGGGGGAGAGGGAGAGACCAAAACCGCAAGCCAGCGCTGCGGTTTCCAGCTCTCTTCGGCGAGCTGCCGAGGAAGAGGAGGAGGAGGAGGAGGCGCTGGGGGGTGGTCGGAGGAAACGGGGCCGCGCACGCCCCCCCCCCCGCAGCCCCGCATCCGCCGTGYGCGGGGGAAACTGAGGCACRGGGCTCCCGGCGGCGCGCAGGCTCCGGGGGGCTGGTTTCCCTTGCAGCGGGCACGGGCACGGCTCGGGGTTTCTCCGCCCGGAGCGGGGCCGGGGTTAAGGGCATCTCCTGCCCCCGGGGCAGAGGCGCCACGTGCCCGAGCGGCGCTCGTGAGACGGGATGGGGCGAGAGGTGACGGCCGGGCCATGGAGCGGCACCCTCGTCCCGGGGCAGTGCCCGCCACGGCCCCCRCCGGCACCTGCACCCCGGTAGGGTGCAAAGGGGAGGCGGGAGCCTCCTTGCCACCTCGACCCAGCGGCTTCGGGGACCGCGCTCCGGGCAGCCGGACCCAAAACTGATCCGAGAGTGGGGTGCTCAGGACGGGGGCACATCTGCTCTGGGTGCGAGGCGTCCCGGACCCTCGTGCACCCCCCAGGAGGGCTCGCGTGGGCTCCCAGCAGCCCGGGCGGAGGGGACCGCGGCTCCCCGAGGGACGCGCTGCCCTCCCGCGGAGTGGCACGGGGCGGCGGGCGACGCGGCCGCGGGGGCTCGCCGGGCCGAGGGCGGCGGACGGGGACCCCCCCRAGGCCGGCACCTCCGGGAGGCGCTTGCAGCCTCCTGACTCATCGGCAGCCGCCCCCGGAGGGAAGCGGCGCTCTGACTCGGCCGGCGGCAATGAGTAACCGCGGGGCACCCGGCGCTTGAAATTTATCACGTGATTTAGAAAAAAGAGCGAGAAGCCCGCGGGGAGAGTGGGTGGGTGGGTGGCAGGGAGGGAAGGGGGCAGGCCGGCCCCGGCGAGGACACCCGCCGGTGTGCACCCGGGCAGCCCCGCGCAAGCCGGCGCTGCACAGCCCCTGCTCCGAAGGGTTTGGAGCCGCCAAGGCAGCCCGGAGCGGAGCAAGGAGCCGGCTAGTGGCGGGAGCGATGCCGAGAAGGAGGTGGCCCGTGAGAAAGCCCAAAAAGGAGCCTGGGGCTGGGGGATCGGCCTCACCACGGGTGCAAAGAAACCCCCCCGGCTCGCTCCTCCCGCAACCCTTCCCCGGAGGAGCGGCAGGAGCCAGCTCGGCCCCCGGCAGGCGCTGCTCCCCCTTTCCGCCCCCTCCACCGGGCGCGGAGATCGGCTCCCGGCAGAGCGGAACCTATCTGCTTCGCACCATCTCGCCRGCCCTCCGCTCGCACCCTGCCTGGCAGCAGCTGGCTGAGAACTTGCCAGCTCAGCACCCGGGGACGGCACCTCGCCCCGGCGAAGCCGCCGCCACCACCGCTGCCACCGCGCGCGGGCCCCGGCGATGGGCCTCCCCCGCCTCCCTTCTTCCCATTACAGGCCTCCCTGAGGCCGCCCTGCTCTGCCTGCGTGAGGCTGGAGGCCTCCATCAGAACGGGCGCAACTCATCACACAGGTGTTCCCTGCTACGCCAAGCTGGGGGGAAGACAGTGGTTTTTTAAGATAAGCTGAGTTTTGGGGCGTTTATATGCTGTGCCAGTGCCGTGAGCAGTGTGGGGGGTGTCGCGGGGGGGGTTATGCTTTGGAGCGCGGCTGAGGCCGCCCTGGAGCATGAACATCCGCGCCAGGAGGGACAGAATCCCCCTGTGCAAAGCGCGGACCTCTCCTCCGGGCCTGGGATTCACTGTCGACAGCTACTTTGCTGCAGCCAAACTGGGTCACAGCCCCCTCCCTCGTGAGGCACCCGAAAAGGCCTCCCAGCCCGGGGCCCCGCCGAATTTCTCCCCTCTCCTCGGGGCAGGTCGCAGGCTCGTTATCGGGGCGACGTGATTCCCGTTAACGCGTCTCATCGCCAGCAGGTGATGCTCGGCCCRAAGGCGCCTCTGCTCAGCACTGCTCACGGGGGGGGGCTGCTGCCCATCCGTCCAACCATCTGTCCGACACGAGCCTGCTGCCGTCACCCGTTTCAGCACCCATCGGGGACGCTCTGCATGTCCCCGGACCCCTATTCCCCCCCACCCGGGCTCCAGCGCAGGCYGGGCCCATCACCGAGGCGTCGTGCCCCAGGGCATCCCTCCCTGCCCGGGCGCCCCCGAGGCCGGGGCTGGCTGCGGCGGCCGGGCCGTGGCTGCGCCCTGCCTCGCTCCTCGGGGCTCTCCACCCCTCGGCGTTTCGCTTACCCGACACCTCGCTCGCTGTTTGCTTCCTCTGCGGTTTCAACCCCGCTGCGTTTCGCAGCCTCGCGTCTCTCCCGTGCCCGCGCGCGCAATTTTTTCTCGCCCAGCAGCTCCTCGTTGGCGTCGGGCCCCCGCTTCATCCCCTCGCCCCGCTCCCCAGAATAAAGGGGACGAGGTGCCCTGTGCCGGGGTCCCGGCATGGCCCGGCGGGTCCCCACCACCCCCTTTTTATCCCCCCAAACCCCCCCGGTGCCGTTCACCATCCTGGGAAAGTGCTGCAGCAAGAGGCGCCGGTGCAGAGCAGGGATGCTCGGTGCCGCTCCGACCGAGCTGAGGCCGCGCAGGGCTCGTGCTCAGCCTGGCTCCAGCCCTGAAGACCCCGAGCTTTCCCAGGATGCTGGGCAAGTTCCGGGCAGGATTTTCCCAGGGTGTGAGAGGAGGGAGGCGAAGGGCCCCCACCCTGCCGGGTGCTGGCAG
>NW_020450019.1:22785-24278 GCF_003343035.1 Apteryx rowi
GTGGCGGTGGAGACGCTCGCTCAGGCCAGAGAGAGGGAGCTCAGATGCAGACCGGTTCCCGCGCTCCCGGCGCTCCGGCATGGCGCCGTGCCGGGGGACACGCACCCGCGGCGGGATGGTGCTCCGGCACCGGGAGCCGGCCGCGACGTGCAGCAGTGGGTTTCGTTTCTCAGCAGCATCGTTGCAGGGAGAAGTGGGGCCGGGGCGGGAAGGGGGGTGTGTGTGTATGGGGGGGGGGGCAGCGCTTTTAATGTAAAAGCCTGGAAAGATGCTTGAACCGGTGGGACGAGGTGGCCGGGGGGACCGAGGACAGGCAGCTCCTGCCCTTCGCCTGCTTTCTGGGGCCCGGAGGCGGGATCCGATCCCTCAAATCCTCCCTGAGATCAAGCAGAGAAACCCGAGGGCAGGGGGGGCCCTGGCAAGCAGCGACCCCGGCCGGAGCATCCGCCCCCTCCGGCTCGCGCATCTGACGGCGCCGCGGATCCAGGCACGGGGCAGCAGGGGAGAGGCGGGAGCGGGAAACCCACTTACACGCGAGGCTGGGCCGGGGGCCGGGGGGGGCTCCGTCAGTCTTTTCGTAGCTACTGAAGCCTCGGAGGTATTTAGGGAGCCGCGTCGCTCCGCGTGGTTTCATGCAGCATCCAAAAACGGGGGCGGGGGCAGTCCGGGGCCAGGGGGCACAGCGCGGCACGGCGCAGCGCGGCGAGCGGCGCCCTCAGATCTTGCTGTTCTCCAGGTGCGAGTCGATGTGCTTTATCAAAGCATCGTCCGGGTAGCCGACGGGGAAGGCCAGCTGGCAGAGCGGGCAGCTCCGGATGTCCGAGTCCGCCGTCTCCAGCAGCAGCTGCGGGGGGGCAGAGAGGGAGGGAGGAGCGCGGGGGTGACCTGGCCACTGCTGCCGCTCAGCCCTCGCCGGGCGGCCGAAACCAGCCCCCTTCCCACCCCCGTGCCGTGGGTGGGAGCATCCAGCATCCTCCTGCGGCGGAAGGATGGGGAAACTGAGGCACACGGCAGGGCGGCCGCGCTGCCCGGCCGCCTCCTCCTCCTCCTCCTCCTCCTCCTCCTCCCCGAGCCCAGTGCTTACGTTGATGGAGGGCCAGGACTGCGCGTGCTCGGCCCGGGCGTAGGCGGCCGCCGTCCGGTGCGCGGTGGCGGCGGCGGCGGCGGCGGGGATGGGGAAGCCGGCGCAGAAGGAGGCGCAGCGGATGGCGCCGGCCTCGGGGCTGGGCGGGCTGGGCACGGCCCAGTCGTCTTCGTCCGACGACTGCTTCTCGAAGCGCACGTGCTCCTCGAAGGGCGCCCGGGGGCTCGGCGGGGCGCCGGCGCCGCCCAGGTAGAGCTCGCCGTAGGGCCGCGGCTTGGGCAGCGTGGAGGCTTCGGGCTGCAGCCAGAGCGAGCGGCTCTGCTGGTACAGCGCCACGTTGCTCACCTCCGAGTAGCTCCGGCGCCCTTGGAAGCTCGCTTTGATGTGGCGGCTCGAGGGCTTGGCGTAG
>NW_020450019.1:24673-26251 GCF_003343035.1 Apteryx rowi
GCGGGGCCGCGGGCGAGCGGCGCTGCTGGGCCGGCGAATGGCACTGGGACAGCGGCGAGTGGCGCTGGCCTGCGAAGAGAAGCAAAGCAAAACGCTTTGCAAAGCTTTTTGCAAAGCAAAGCAAAGCGGGGACGGATGCACCGGCAGCCCGGCACCCGCTCCCGGCCGGCTGGGGCAATGCCGGGGCTGGATGGGGCTCCCCGCTTTGCAGCCCGCCCCCGCAGCAGCTCGGTCGCCCCGTGCCCGGGGCTGCCGGCGCCGGGTGTCCCCTTACCGCCGTTGAGGCTCTTCTCCTGCAGCAGCGCGCGCAGGATCTGGCTCTGCAGGGCGCTGAGGCTCCGCAGGCGGCACAGCTCCTCYGTCAGCTCCGTGTAGGCCAGCGCCAGGTTGACCCTGCGGCGGGGCAGCCGGGGGTGAGCGKCACGGCCCCGGCTCCGGACAGCTGCCAGACTCACCCCAAGCTAACCCGAACCTTCACTTTTTAACTTGGAAGGGAAAAGTTTCGGCCACCGTTTCCCCCCAAATTGCAGTTCAGCGACTTTCCYGTGCCCCCCCGGCGGCAAACCCTGGGGTCCCAGCTCGGCCGCGGGAAAAGCGCCGGCTCCATCCTCCCACYGCGCACATCAACAGCCTTCAAAAGCCCTGCCAGATGCATCAAGTCTCCCCCAACTTGCGTGTCGCTTTTAAAAAAACATATTCGCTCCGGTGATGTGATGGGAGAAACCCATCTCCCGAGGTTAGCGCGGGGCTGTCAGGCCCAGCTTGTCCTCCACCGCGCACGGACGAGTTAAGCTGAGAGGTTGTGACACCCCAGGGACCCGGGAGACGCCGCTCGTAACAGCAGCCGACAGGTCTGGCTGGGCGCTCCCTTCTGCGGAGCCGTGATTTTATCAGTGGGAAAAGAAAAGAAAAGAAAAGAGAAAAGAGAAAAGAGAAAAGAGAAAAGAGAAGAAAAGAGAAGAAAAGAGAAGAAAAGAGAAGAAAAGAGAAGAAGAAAAGAAAAGAAAAGAAAAGAAAAGAAAAGAAAAGAAAAGAAAAGAAAAGAAAAGAAAAGAAGAAAAGAAGTTTCACTCCCCAGATTCCCACATCATGTCCCCGGAGGCCCGGTGGCCTTTCCCTGGTGGCAACGAGGACATGAGCACAGGCATCTTCCCTGTCCGGGCCGGACACAGCCCTTCCCCACGGTCCTGACCATCCCTGTCCCCATCCCGTTCCCACTCCATGGCCGGGGCAGCTGTGCCCAACGAGCCACGTGTGACGTTTCCCAAACCYGCTGCGTTTGGGATTCGTCCCGGCCCCGAGGGGGATTTCAGGCCTCCGCTTCGCACTCCAAATCCCCGCTAGAAGCGGCTGCGGACCAGGGCCGGCTCTGTGCACCCGGCTGCCCCGCGGGGACGAGGTTTCCGCGGGCCGGACGGCTCCCACGGCGCTTCCTCCCCCAGCAAACGCCCTGACCGCCCGCGGCCCGGCAGCGCGCAGCCCCGAGCACCGACACCTGCGGCGGGGGAAGAGCCCCAAAGCGGCCGCGGCTCCCCCGGGGCTGCGCCGGGCTTCGGCACCTCCGGGGTCTGCCCCGGC
>NW_020450019.1:26931-35866 GCF_003343035.1 Apteryx rowi
CATCCTATTTTTAGGGTGCAGCTTCCCCTCTGCAACCCCCAGGTCGCCCCTGGAGGGAGTCGGTGCCAGCCGGTAGYGGAGCCTGGGCAGGGGCCACCCGGCCGGGAAGGGGGTCGTGCACRGCGGGTACCCCAAATCCAGCTGAACCGGGGGCTGACGGGATGCCCACTGGCAGCCGGAGAAACGGCCCAGGGGCTCCGGAGACCTGGCTCCAACCCTGCCCCAGGCCAGCGGCGGGAAGTGCGGGGCAGCGCGTGGGAACTGGGGCAGCGTGCGGGAACCAGGGCGGCACATGGGAACCGGGGCGGCCCGCGGGAACCGGTGCCGCTTCCCCTGCCCTGGCTCCCCCCCCCCCGCGCAGCGGCACCCAATACCCATCTCCCCGGCGAAGCGGTCGGCGGCAGCCGCCCGGGGTGCGCGACAGAGCGCTGCCGCGATCGGCTGAGAGATGCCAACCACATCACGCCTCTCCCGCGAGATGGGGCCGACCACGGCGCGGCCGGGCTGCTGCAGCCCCGCTGTGCACCAGCGAGCAGCACGAGGAGGAGGAGGAGGAGGAGGAGGAGGGCCGGGACGGCACCTCCCGCCGGCACCACCATCCCGAACTGCCCCGAAACGCTCAGCCCTGCCCCGGCGGTGCCAACCCCAATCCTGCTGCAGATAACGGCGGGGAGGGATTTTCCTAGGATGGGGGCAGGCAGCTGCCGGTGAYGACCGGACCTCGCGCCTATTTTGCCTTTAATCCCCCAGGCCGGCTCCGCGCGGGATGGGACGGGACRGGACGAGCCGTGCTGTCACCCCGTCGAGGGCACCTTGGCCGCCCCAGGGCGGCTTTGCCGCAGCGCTCTCCCCTCCGGCCCCATCCGCAGCGCGGCGCGGGGCCAGCAGCCTCGGCACACCGGGGCCCTTCCCCGCGCCCGGGGCCTGCGGTTCCCTGGGGAGGGTGGGGAGAGGGAGGAAGGGGTGACTTCGAGCGAGGAGCGCCTGGTAAACAAGAACGCCAGCAAAGAAACCCTTCAATAAAAAGCACAAACCGCAGGCTTATCTGCTGCCTCCGTGTGGGC
The DNA here is from genome assembly GCF_003343035.1 of Apteryx rowi. NCBI lineage: Eukaryota > Metazoa > Chordata > Aves > Apterygiformes > Apterygidae > Apteryx > Apteryx rowi. Next base: position 27,996 of record NW_020450019.1, read on the forward strand.
AGGGGGACGGGCAGGGGAGAGCGCGAGCCGGAGCCGCGCGGAGGGGAAGCGGCCGGGTGCCGAGCGCAGCCTCGCCGCCCCCCTTCGCCGCCGCGCCGGGCACCGGCAGCGAGAGCTGGGCCACGGAGGCGCTTTGCAACGGAGAGGCTCGGAGGTCCGTGAGCCCGGCGACAGCCCCGGAACGGGCACCCGCTGCCGGCTCTGCCAAGGGGATGGTGCCCAGGACGCCCCAGCCCGAGGGAGCCGGCAGCCGAGCGAGCGCCCCGCTGGCGAGCCAGCCCCACCGAGATTCAGTAAAACAGGCAAAAGCCAACCAAAACGGCGCCGGTGGCTGGTGCATCGCGCGGCCCCGCAACGGTGCTGGCGAGGCAGCTCTGTGCATCACTGCCAYGGTCCCCAGCGAGGCCGGGAGCCAGGAAGCGGCACTTTCTCGCGTCCCCCTTGCCGCYGGCAGAGCTGGTGCCGCGCTGTTATTTTGCCATTCGCACCGCGGCCCAGATTTCTCGGCCGCGAGGAAGAGCCGCGAGCGTGAGAGACAGCAAAAACCAAATCACCGAAGCAGGCAGCAAGCAGATACCGCTGCCCGGACGGCTCCGCTGAGACCTTTCATTGTCGTGACAGTAGTGATTCCCCAGCACGGATCAAGGGAGGAGGCTGCCGGGCCACACGGGAGGCAACGGCTTGGGTCTGCCCCATTTCGGCAGCATCGGTGTTGGCCTCCAGAGGCCAGCGAGGATGCCAGCGCCGTTCCAGTGCAGTGGCACCGGGAAGTGGCCCTAAAGCCGATTCCTGCCCGAAGAGAGCGGAGATTCCCAGCGGCTGAGGCAGCCCAGCGCCTTCGGGCTTTGGAAATCTCCTTCTTCTCTGCCTTCAAATCAAAAGAAAAATACAGAAATCGAAGGCAGTGAGTCAAATCCGAAATTCTTCTTGCCTTTGCGGGCACACTACAGAGGCAGGCTGACTAATTCAGCAAAAGAAAGAAAGAAAAGTCACCCAAAGATTGAAAACACAGATAATGCGTGTTTCATACCCAAAAGTGGTGGAAAAGAGCAGGTTACAAAAAAAAGCCTTATTTACAAGAAAAGACAACTCCGGGGAGGTAAATTTTGTTCCAAAATTAAACGCGAGTCCGTCCAAGCCGGCTCGCCGAGGCGGCGGCGTGGGCGCCCTGCCCGCACCCCGGCCCCACGGAGGAAGGAAGGGGTGTCCGGCGCGGGCCACATCCTGCCGCCGCGCGAGCCCGCCGCACCTTCTCGCGGGCCTTTCGCCACTGAGGGGGGGGAGGCAGATTGGGGGGGGTCGAAACGCAGCCCCGAAACGCGGGGTTCGCTCTTCACGGTGCTACGGGGCAGAGCGGCGCCCGGCCGGGCTGTGCCTCGGTTTCCCCTGCCCAGCACCTGTTTCCCTACGCAGACATCGGGCTCTGACCATCGAGGGCTTGGGAAGCATTAAGAAACTGTTTTATTGCCCTTTGCAGCCTGGAAATCCCAGGAAGGGGGCCGGGGAGGAGAAGGGCCAGGGCTGCGCTGCCGGTGCAGGGACCTGCGTGGCTGAGTCCGGCTCTCCGCTGAACTTTGCTAAAAATAATTAGATGAATTAACGTGAGGGCAAAAAAATCCAGTGAGGGTTATCGAAGGACATGATGGGGCYGTGGTGGGATGCAGCCACAGAGGCGATGCTCGTCCTAACCCCGCTACCGCCACCCGGGGAGGAGACAGCAAGGAGATGGGATCAGGCCCTGCCGAACGCCATCCCCCCGGGTGGAAATCACTGCAAATCAGGGAGAGCGAGGCACTGATTTACGCCGCGGAGACAAGAAACAGCAAAAGCATCCAGCGCATCAATAAAAAAAAAAAGGAAGGGGGGGGGCGGGAAAACAAAAGAAAAAGTTTCCCGGCGCCTCCCGCGTTCTCCGTGCCCGCGGGCCCCCGCCGCGCGCCGCTTCACCCCGCTAACGAAGCCGCCCTGCATCCGCGCCGTGCTGCCCCGGGGCCGGGGGCCACGGCCGAGCGGCACCTCCGCCGCGCCGCGTTAGCGAGCCCGCGCGCGCGTCAGCTCCGATCCGTCCACAGCTCAGCGGCCGGGGCCGCGCGCCCGCCCCGACGGCCCCGTCTCCACCGCGCCGGGCGGCTGCAGAAGACAAGCCGCCTCGCCGTGGCTTGACCGAACCCCGTGGGGCTTCAGCATCCTCTGGTTAACAGCACAGGGGGGGAACGGGAATAAACCGGGAGCGCTGCGAACCTCTTTCGGCAGCCCAGCGCCCCTCCTGGGATGCTCACGGAGGGAACCACATGGCCACAAGCCTAAAAGTGCTGGGATATCAGGGTAAGGGAGCCATTGCCTAATTAAAAGTTCACGGACAGCTGTTTTGGGGGAAAATCACATGCACTGATGGGATCATCAGTTCCCCGGCCACGGCGGGACTCTGCCCTGGGCCCAAAGTGCACCRTGACGGAGCCGCTCTGCACCCGCCGATCCCCGGGGTCGGTGCCTGCGGAGTCTAACGGGGCTAATTAGCGCCCTTGAGCGTGGGAACTGCCAGTGCGGGAACCGCTAGCGCAGGAACTGCAGGTGCAGGAACTGTCAAGTGCCCCAAAACTTTGGGGGGGGGGGTCTTGGCCTGAGCCCCCCCCAAATTTAGGGGTTTCTTAGCCCTGGGATAAGTCGCCAGCACGTGCGACTGCAGCAGGGGCGAAGGGTTGAAGCAGGGATCCGCGGGCACAGTGACAGCTCCAAGCCGAGTTAGGCTGTTGCAATAAACCCGCTGCGGGGTTTGGTGCAAAGCCAGCGTGCACCGGAGACGGGGGCACCCCGGAGCATCCCCTCCGCGTCGCCCCGCAGCCCCGGCAGCCCCGGCAGCCCGGCCAGCTGCGCGGCACGGCRGCGGCGGCGGCAGCGAGCCGTCAGTGCCCTCTGGAGGCGGCGGCACGCTCGCCGAGCCCGCGCCGCCCGGCCTGTGCGGTGCCGCACACCGGCCTCCCCGCACCGGGGCCGCCGGAGAGGAGCCGCAGGCAGGCACCGGCCGGGCCGGCGGCACCGAGGGGCTCGGCTGGGACGTGTGCTGGCGCGCCAACGCCCGAGGCTGCTTTTGCAACCTGCTCGCATGCCCGGCTCCTCTGCAAAGGCGAGCGGCTCCCGTTTCCTGGCATTTTCCCCCCAAAACCTCCGGGGCCGGGACCGCGTGGGTGCTTTYGGGGTGCAGAGGGCCGGGTGCCTGCAGGGGTCATGGCCAAGGCGAACGTGGCCCCATTGCACGTCTGTGTGGCAGCAGCGGGGCCGGACTGCCTGGACGCTTCTGCTCCTCCTTCGTGCCCAGAGCTGGAGCAGGGTGAGATCCCGTCRGCTTGCGGTATCCCAAAGGGGGGAAACACCCTGGGGACGGCGGAGCCACCCCGAGACTCAGCCCACGGAGCCGCCTGCGCCAAAACCGCCCCCCTCCTCCCCGAGCCCGGCACCAGCAGGAGGAGCAGGTCGCGCTAACGAGGAAGTCATTAATCGTGGGGCTGGGTGGCAGCGGTGCCGGCGGGCGAAGCCTCGCTGCGGCTCAGCTTTCCGCAGCCGAAAGGAGATGCAGCAGAGCCGCGTTTCCCTGGCCGGGGTGTGTGTGCGGGGAGCAGGTCCCCTTCTCCGGCCAGGATTTGCCACGGCTTGTTCGGATGTAGATGACTGCAAGGACCTGAATCCGTCCACCAAGGCGATGGGGACCCATCGCGCCGAGCATCCTCCGTCCCGCCCGCATCCCGGAGACCCCCGGGAGCATCTGCACCCGCACGTCCCCTGCCCTCGCCCCGTGCATCCGCCGCCCCCCGGGACCCCCCGCACGGCACTTACTGGTCGTCGCCCACCTTCTTCACCCAGGCCATGTCCCGCTCCGACTGCTCCTGGGGAGGGGAAACATCCCATGAGGCCCCCAGCACCCCGAGCCCCCGGAGGAGATGCAGCCCCTCGGGGAAGGGGGGAGCAGGGGTGCATCCCGGGTCCCCCCGGCCATGGCTGCCGGTCCCCATGTCGGCCGTACCTGCGCCCGGGTCTCCTGCAGGTGCTTGAGCTCGGCTTGCAGCCGCTCGCACTCGGCTTTGAGGTGCTCCTCGCGGTGCTGGGCGCGCTGGGCCTCCTGCCGCGCCGCCTCCCGCTCGGCCTCCAGCTGCTCCAGGCTGCGGCTGGGCCAGCCCACGGGGCAATCCAGCACTGCGGGATGGGCACGGCTCAGCCCCGCGGCGCCGGAGCGCCCGGCCCCACGCCGCTGCCCCCGCGGCACAGGGCACCCGGGGCTGCCCCGCGGGGACGCTCGAGGCTGGAGCGCAGCGGGGAGCAGGGATGCCCCGCAGGGATGCTCGAGGCTGGAGTGCGGCAGGGATTGGGGATGCCCCGCAGGGATGCTCGAGACCAGAGTGGGGATGCTCAAGGCTGGACCACAGCGGGGACTGGGGCTGCCCCCCGGGGATGCTCGAGGCCGGAGCGTGGCAGGGAGCAGGGATGCCCTGCAGGGATGCTCGAGGCTGGAGTGGGGATGCTCAAGGCCGGAGCATGGAGGGGACCAGGGCTGCCCTGCAGGGATGCTCGAGGCTGGACCGCGGCGGGGAGCGGGGCGGCCCCCCGGGGCGGCGGGTCGCGGCTCACCGTGGCTCAGGCCGGGGCTGCCGTGCAGCGGCAGGAACGGCACCTCCTGGCCCGGCAGCGGGGCGCCGAGGCTGCCGAAGGAGCCGCCGTCGCGCTGCCGCAGCTGCTGCTCCAGGCTCCGGATGCGGCTCAGGTGCTTCTCCACGAGCGACCGCTGGCGAGGGGGGAGCGGAGAGAGGGGTGAGCCCCGTCGCCGGGAATTCAGCGGATCAATCCCCCTCCAAGATTCCCGCGGCCGCACGCGAAGGCAGCGAGCCCGGGGGCACCCGGCTCCCGCTGCCCTGGGGCCGGGGGGACAYGGGGCCGAGCCAAATCGGGATCGGGATGGGGTGGGGGGCACCCACCATCTCGCCCAGCTCCGACTCCAGGTCGCTCTTCTCCACGCAGAGCTTCTCGTAGGCCTGGATCATCTCGTCCAGCTGCTCCTCCCGCTCTTTGCTCTTCTGCAGCTGCAGGGGAGGGAGGCGAAGGTCCGGCCGGGGCTGGGGGGCGCCGGCGGGGACCCCCCCCCACCCCGGGACGCCCCCGGGCRCCGCTCACCTCGTGCTGGAACTGGTTGAGCTGCTGCTGCAGCGACGCCTTCTCGCTCTTGAGCAGCGAGGTCTCCTTGGCCTCGTAGACGGAGAAGATGTGCTCCTCGCCGAACTCGCCGATCAGCGGGTACTGCGGAGCGGGGAGCCCTGAGCACCCGCCCGGCCCCGCCGAGCCCGGCGCCCCCCCCAACCCATCGCTGCACCCCTCACCTTGAGCTCGTAGGTCTTGAGGCGCCGCTTGAGCGTGGAGTTCTCGCGCTCGAGCCCCGTGAGACGGTTCTTGATGTCGTCGTAGGCCGTGATGAGGGCGAAGTGGGAGGCCGAGCACATCTCGCCCGAGAGGTCCGTGTTGGGGCTGTCGAGCCAGTCCTCGTCCTGCCCCAGCGCCTCCTGCGTCAGGATGCTGATGTCGTCCTCGAACATGGTGTCCATGACGCGGCGCCTGCGGGGAGAACGGCCCCGCTCAGCCCCGCGGCTCCGGCTTGGCCGAAGCCCGAGGATCTCGGAAGCAGCGAAGGGCGACGGAGAGCGGAGCCGCCCCGCTGCTGTTCCCGAAACCGAAGCCCGGCCGTCACCTGCCCGGCTCCAATCCGGCAGCTTTCCTTGGCCCGCACGGATGCCGGTGTCCCAGGATCCCGGCCCGGAGAAGGGCCACCGCGGCGGGACGGGGAGCCAGGAGCTGCCGGGGGACGAGGGCAGCGGAGCCGGCGGCAGAGCCGGGCAGCGTCCCCAGCCGAGCAGCCCCCGGGGGGCAAAGCGACTTTCCCACATCCCCCCGGAAGCAAGCGCCAGAAATAGCGGCCTGTGCCGATGACTCCTACCCTGCCGCGCACCCCGGGGCTGTTCCCGGCCGCCCACGCCCCGGCGGCGGCGCGGAGCCGCTGCGCTGCCCTATATACCGGTGCTGCCGCTAATAGCCCGGGGAGCGCTACCTGCTTCGCCCTCGGGGAGGCCGAATCCTGCCTGGCACCGCTGCCGGCAGAAACCCCGCTCGCCAGACAGGATTCGGCCCCAAACCCAGCTGCAAAGGTGCCCGGAGCAGGTGCGATGAGCCCGGAGATGGGGCTCCGGCCCGGCTGTGTTCTCCCCCCGGCGCCATCCCCTCTCCAGGGCAGGGATCGTGCCCATATCCAGGACCCCGGGATCCGGGACCACCCGGGTCCCCCCGCGGCCCCCGAGCACCCAGCCGCCCTGCACCGGGACCCTGCGGCAGCGCGGGCCTCGCTGGCACTGCAGACATCCGGGAGCCGCGGCCGCACAAATAATTCATAGGAYAAAGCCAGGAAAGGGAAGTTCCTTGCGCGAGGTGACGAGCGGAGCAGGAGCGGGAGCAGGAGCAAGGCCAGCGCCGGGCCGGGAGCTGCCGCCGGAGCCCGGGCGCCGCCGAGCCCTGACTGCTGGGTCCCCGCTCCCCTCCGAGCCGTGGGGCTGCCAAAACGCCCCGGAGGCTCCCGGCAGCCCGGCCCGGCACCGGGGAAAAGGCATCCCTGGAAATGCAGGATGGAGACGGAGGGGACGGGGGATCCCACCGCCGCTCAGGCCACCGTCAGACCTGTGTCCCCGATGGGGAAACTGAGGCACCTGCTGAAATTACCTGTGTCGAAGCCAGGGTGAGGTTCCCCGAGCCCCCAGTGACCCCCCAAAGCAAGAGCCCAGGAGTCCGGTGCTCCCAGCTCCGCAGCCCTGCCGCCGCCGCTCCCTGCCTCAGTGTCCCCATCCGTATGACACGGGGAAATTCATCCACGACAAACGCTCCACGGCCTGCAAGCGCCATTAACATCCCTGCCATCAACCGCCCAGCGAGCCGAACGCCACCGCGGCCCTGCAGCGAGCGCGGCCGCCCCGCGCCGTCCCTCCGCCCGCGCGCCGAACCCCAACCTGCCTTGCCGAGGGCCCCGGGCGAGGGGCGAGGAGGTGCGGGCTGGGCAGGGCTGCGGCGCCGGCGCCTCAGGCTTCGGCAGAGCGGGGCGGCGGGGGACCGGGCCGGGGCGGGCGGGCGATCAGCTTGGCCACGACAGAGTCAGCAGGAGCTGGTGGCGCTGTCATTAGGCTCCAGGGACAACGGCGCAGGTGAAGGAGGAGAGGTCAGCTCCGCCACGTGGCGCAGCGCCAGCTGCGCTCCCTCCACGTCCCCAGCGACAGTCCTCACCTCGAGGCCTACAACTGACTTTAAAGAGAACAAAACAAGGCTGCAAATCCCCCGGTGCCACACTGCTCCCAGCACAGGGGCCCCGATGGCAGCTGCCGGAGAGGGGCTCCATCGCCGCGATGCCGAGCGATGCTCGTGCACGCTCCCCCTCACCGGGAGGAAGAGCTCGGCGGGGATGAGCTTTGTCACAGCCTTGGACCAACGTCCCCGGCACTCGGCCCCGCTGTCCTCCCTCCTGCTCGCCAAATCGCTCCCCGCCAGCCCCGAGCCTCCCGGCCGCCCCGCTGAGATGGGCAGACCCCTCTCCCGATCTCTTTGACGTTCCTTGGCCACTTTCCCCTTTGCTTCGGGACGGAAAGCACAGCGGGGCTCCAGGATGGCTCCGGCGCTGGACGAGGGGCCGGAGCGACCCTGGTGCATGACCATGCGAAGAGGAGCCGGGCAGCGAGCGTGCACCTCGCACGCGTGCAGCGGGGCGAGACGCGCCGGCCCGGGCTGCAGCACCCAGGGGCGAGGTGCGAGCGTGGCCGCGCACGAGGCCGAGCGCAGGCCGGCACACGTGCGCGCGC